>NC_056441.1:9711694-9724649 GCF_018296145.1 Oncorhynchus tshawytscha | reverse complement strand
ATTATACTGTACCAGTAGTCTCTCAGTACAACCACCATTATACTGTACCTAGTCTCTCAGTACAACCACCATTATACTGTACCAGTAGTCTCTCAGTACAACCACCATTATACTGTACCAGTAGTCTCAGTACAACCACCATTATACTGTACCAGTAGTCTCTCAGTACAACCACCATTATACTGTACCAGTAGTCTCTCAGTACAACCACCATTATACTGTACCAGTAGTCTCTCAGTACAACCACCATTATACTGTACCAGTAGTCTCTCAGTACAACCACCATTATACTGTACCAGTAGTCTCTCAGTACAACCACCATTATACTGTACCAGTAGTCTCTCAGTACAACCACCATTATACTGTACCAGTAGTCTCAGTACAACCACCATTATACTGTACCAGTAGTCTCTCAGTACAACCACCTGTACCAGTAGTCTCTCAGTACAAACTAAAATTATACTGTACCAGTAGTCTCTCAGTACAACCACCATTATACTGTACCAGTAGTCTCTCAGTACAACCACCATTATACTGTACCAGTAGTCTCTCAGTACAACCACCATTATACTTTTAATATAACAAAAGAAACACGAACTTACAAAAAACAATAAACGAAACCGAAACAGCCTATCTGGTGCAAACTAACAACGAGTACACATAGGACACTAAGGACAATCACCCACGACAAACTCAAAGAATATGGCTGCCTAAATATGGTTCCCAATCAGAGACAACGATAAGCACCTGCCTCTGATTGAGAACCACTCCAGACAGCCATAGACCTTGCTAGACAACCCACTAAGCTACAATCCCAATACCACCACCAAAACCCCAAGACAAACACACCACAATTACAAAAACCCCATGCCACACCCTGGCCTGACCAAATACATAAAGATAAACACAAAATACTTTGACCAGGGCGTGACAGAACCCCCTAAGGTGCGGACTCCCGAACGCACCTCAAAACAATAGGGAGGGTCCGGGTGGGCGTCTGTCCATGGTGGCGGCTCCGGCGCGGGACGTGGACCCCACTCCTTTAATGTCTTAGTCCCCTCTCCCTTCGTCCCTGGATAGTCCACCCTCGCCGCCGACCATGGCCTAGTAGTCCTCACCCAGAACCCCACTGGACTGAGGAACAGATCGGGACTGAAGGACAGCTCGGGACCGAGGCAGCTCGGGACTGAGGGGAAGCTCAGGAGTGAGAAAGCTCAGGAGTGAGAGAAAGCTCAGGAGTGAGAGAAAGCTCAGGAGTGTGAGGAAAGCTCAGGAGTGAGAGGAAGCTCAGGAGTGAGAGGAAGCTCAGGAGTGAGAGGAAGCTCAGGAGTGAGAGGAAGCTCAGGAGTGAGAGGAAGCTCAGGCAGGTAGATAGATCTACCAGCTCCTGGCTGGCTGTTTCAGCAGATCCTGGCTGACTGGCAGATCTGGCTGACTGGCAGATCTGGAAGAGTCTGGTTGACTGGCAGATCTGGAAGAGTCTGGTTGACTGGCAGATCTGGAAGAGTCTGGTTGACTGGCAGATCTGGAAGAGTCTGGTTGACTGGCAGATCTGGAAGAGTCTGGTTGACTGGCAGATCTGGAAGAGTCTGGTTGACTGGCAGATCTGGAAGAGTCTGGCTGACTGGCAGATCTGGAAGAGTCTGGCAGACTGGCGATGCTGGGCAGACCGGCGGCGCCGGGCAGACTGGCGGCGCCGGGCAGACTGGCGGCGCCGGGCAGACTGGCGGCTGGGCAGACTGGCGACGCTGGGCAGACTGGCGGTGCTGGGCAGACTGACGACGCTGGGCAGACTGACGACGCTGGGCAGACTGACGACGCTGGGCAGACTGGCGGTGCTGGGCAGACTGGCGATGCTGGGCAGACTGGCGATGCTGGGCAGACTGGCGATGCTGGGCAGACTGGCGATGCTGGGCAGACTGATGGCGCTGGGCAGACTGGCGATGCTGGGCAGACTGGGGGCACTGGCGGCGCTGGGCAGACTGGCGGCACTAGCTGCTCCATATAGGCTGACAGCTCTGGCGGCTTCTTACAGACTGACCGCTCTGGCGGCTCCGTGCTGACTGGCAGCTCCTTGCAGACTGGCAGCTCCTTGCAGACTGGCAGCTCCTTACAGACTGACAGCTCCGTGCAGACTGACAGCTCCGTGCAGACTGACAGCTCCGTGCAGACTGGCTGCTCCATGCAGACTGGCTGCTCCATGCAGACTGACAGCTCTGGCTGCTTCATGCAGACTGACAGCTCTGGCTGCTCCATGTAGACTGGCTGCTTCATGCAGACTGGCAGCTCGGGCTGCTTCATGTAGACTGACAGCTCTGGCTGCTCCATGCGGACTGACAGCTCTGGCTGCTCCATGTAGACTGACTGCTTCATGCAGACTGGCAGCTCGGGCTGCTTCATGTAGACTGACAGCTCTGGCTCCTCCATGCAGACTGACAGCTCTGGCTGCTCCATGCAGACTGACAGCTCTGGCTGCTTCATGCAGACTGGCAGCTCTGGCTGCTCATGTAGACTGGCTGCTTCATGCAGACTGGCAGCTCGGGCTGCTTCATGCAGACTGACAGCTCTGGCTGCTCCATGCGGACTGACAGCTCTGGCTGCTCCATGTAGACTGACTGCTTCATGCAGACTGGCAGCTCTGGCTGCTTCATGTAGACTGACAGCTCTGGCTCCTCCATGCAGACTGACAGCTCTGACTGCTCCATGCAGACTGACAGCTCTGGCTGCTCCATGCAGACTGGCAGCTCTGGCTGCTCATGTAGACTGGCTGCTTCATGCAGACTGGCAGCTCGGGCTGCTTCATGTAGACTGACAGCTCTGGCTGCTCCATGCGGACTGACAACTCTGGCTGCTCCATGCAGACTGACAGCTCTGGCTGCTCCATGCGGACTGACAGCTCTGGCTGCTCCATGCGGACTGACAGCTCTGGCTGCTCCATGCAGACTGGCTGCTTCATGCAGACTGGCAGCTCGGGCTGCTTCATGTAGACTGACAGCTCTGGCTGCTCCATGTAGACTGGCTGCTTCATGCAGACTGGCAGCTCGGGCTGCTTCATGTAGACTGACAGCTCTGGCTGCTCCATGCAGACTGACAGCTCTGACTGCTCCATGCAGACTGACAGCTCTGACTGCTCCATGCAGACTGACAGCTCTGGCTGCTTCATGCAGACTGGCAGCTCTGGCTGCGCTGAACAGGCGGGAGACTCCTGCAGCGCTGTGTCGGGAGGAAGGCTCTGGCTGCGCTAAACAGGCGGAAGACTCCGGCAGCGCTGGAGAGGAGGAAAGGCTCTAACAGCGCTAGATAGGCGTGAGACTCCGGCAGCGCAGGAGAGGAGAAAGGCTCTGGCTGCGCTAAACAGGCGGGAGGCTCCGGCAGCGCTGTAGAGGAGGAAGGCTCTGGCTGCGCTGAACAGGCGAGGCACACTGAAGGCCTGGTGCGTGGTGCTGGAACTGGTGGTACTGGATCGAGGACACGCACAGGAAGCCTGGTGCGGGAGCTGCTACCGGAGGGCTGGGGTGTGGAGGTGGTACTGGATAGACCGGACCGTGCAGGCGCACTGGAGCTCTTGAGCACCGAGCCTGCCCAACCTTACCTGGCTCGATGCCCACTCTAGCCCGGCCGATACGAGGAGCTGGAATATACCGAACCGGGCTGTGCACCCGCACTGGAGACACCGTGCGCTCCACAGCATAACACGGTGCCTGCCCGGTCTCTCCAGCCCCCGGTAAGCACAGGGAGTTTGCGCAGGTCTCCTACCTGGCATAGCCATACTCCCTGTAAGCCCCCCAAGAAATTTTGGGGCTGACTCTCGGGCTTCCATCCGCTCTGCCGTGCTAGCTCCTCATAATGCCGCCTCTCTGCTTTTGCTGCCTCCAGCTCGGCTTTGGGGCGACAATAATCTCCAGGCTCATTCCAGGGTCCTTTACCGTCCAATTCCTCCTCCCATGTCCATATCTCCAGGTGGTGCAACCTCTCCCACTGTAGCTGCTGCTGCTCCTGCTGCTGCTGCCTCTGTTGCCTCTTCTCCTGTTGCTCCTTTGGGCGGCTACACTCCCCCTGGTTTAGCCCAGGGTCCTCTCCCGTCGAAGATCTCCTCCCATGACCAGAAATCCTTGGTGAGCATCTCCTTTTCGGCTGCTCCTGCCTGTTGACACGCCGCTTGGTCCGTTGGTGGTGGGTGATTCTGTAACGGTTTTCTAGTGGTGATGAAGGAGAGTCGGACCAAACTGCAGCGTGTCGATTGCGATCCATGTTTAATATAACAAAGAAACACGAACTTACAAAAAACAATAAACGAAACCGAAACAGCCTATCTGGTGCAAACTAACAACGAGTACACATAGGACACTAAGGACAATCACCCACGACAAACTCAAAGAATATGGCTGCCTAAATATGGTTCCCAATCAGAGACAACGATAAGCACCTGCCTCTGATTGAGAACCACTCCAGACAGCCATAGACCTTGCTAGACAACCCACTAAGCTACAATCCCAATACCACCACCAAAACCCCAAGACAAACACACCACAATTACAAAAACCCCATGCCACACCCTGGCCTGACCAAATACATAAAGATAAACACAAAAATACTTTGACCAGGGCGTGACACTCTCAGTACAACCAGTAGTCTCTCAGTACAAAATTATACTGTACCAGTAGTCTCTCACTGTACCAGTACTCAGTACACCATTATACTGTACCAGTAGTCTCTCAGTACAACCACCATTATACTGTACCAGTAGTCTCTCAGTACAACCACCATTATACTGTACCAGTAGTCTCTCAGTACAACCACCATTATACTGTACCAGTAGTCTCTCAGTACAACCACCATTATACTGTACCAGTAGTCTCTCAGTACAACCACCATTATACTGTACCAGTAGTCTCTCAGTACAACCACCATTATACTGTACCAGTAGTCTCTCAGTACAACCACCATTATACTGTACCAGTAGTAGTCTCTCAGTACAACCACCATTATACTGTACCAGTAGTCTCTCAGTACAACCACCATTATACTGTACCAGTAGTCTCTGTACAACCACCATTATACTGTACCAGTAGTCTCTCAGTACAACCACCATTATACTGTACCAGTAGTCTCTCAGTACAACCACCATTATACTGTACCAGTAGTCTCTCAGTACAACCACCATTATACTGTACCAGTAGTCTCTCAGTACAACCACCATTATACTGTACCAGTAGTCTCTCAGTACCACCATTATACTGTACCAGTAGTCTCTCAGTACAACCACCATTATACTGTACCAGTAGTCTCTCAGTACAACCAAAATTATACTGTACCAGTAGTCTCTCAGTACAACCACCATTATACTGTACCAGTACTCAGTACAACCAAAATTACACTGTACCAGTAGTCTCTCAGTACAACCACCATTATACTGTACCAGTAGTCTCTCAGTACAACCACCATTATACTGTACCAGTAGTCTCTCAGTACAACCACCATTATACTGTACCAGTAGTCTCTCAGTACAACCACCATTATACTGTACCAGTAGTCTCTCAGTACAACCACCATTATACTGTACCAGTAGTCTCTCAGTACAACCACCATTATACTGTACCAGTAGTCTCTCAATACAACCACCATTATACTGTACCAGACACTCTTGGTTGACTGGGGGACAGGTGCCTGTGTTTACTAATGGACAGATGCCTGTGTTTACTAATGGACAGGTGCCTGTGTTTACTAATGGACAGGTGCCTGTGTTTACTAATGGACAGATGCCTGTGTTTACTAATGGACAGGTGCCTGTGTTTACTAATAGGTGCCTGTGTTTACTAATGGACAGGTGCCTGTGTTTAGTAATGGACAGGTGCCTGTGTTTACTAATGGACAGATGCCTGTGTTTACTAATGGACAGGTGCCTGTGTTTACTAATGGACAGATGCCTGTGTTTACTAATGGACAGGTGCCTGTGTTTACTAATGGACAGGTCTGTAGAAGATCCATGATGTGACCTGGGTGGTCCAACGTTTAGTGTCACAGTCGAGATGGGTTCGAATCTGACCCACTGCTCTTTGACTGGAACTAAAGTGTCAGAGTAACTAGGATCAGTTTTGCCTCTCTACCACACCTGCTGTCTCGACCTCTGAATACTCAACTATTAAAAGCCAACTGACATTTACTCCTGAGGTGCTGACCTGTTGCACCCTCGACAACTACGGTGATTATTATTTGACCCTGCTGGTCATCTATAAACATTTGAACATCTTGAAGAACGATCTAGACTTAATGACCATGTACTTTTATAATTTCCACCCGGCACAACCAGAAGAGGACTGGCCGCCCCTCAGAGCCTGGTTCCTCTCTAGGTTTCTTCCTAGGTTCCTGCCTTTCTAGGGACGTTTTCCTAGCCACCGTGCTTCTACGTCTGCATTGTTTGCTGTTTGGGGTTTTAAAGGCTGGGTTTCTGTACAGCACTTTGTGACATCAGCTGATGTAAAAAGGGCTTTAAAAATACATTTGATTGATTGACTGATCCCAGATCAGCACTTATATCTGATATGCTTTATAAATACATTTGATTGATTGATTGATTGATTGATCCCAGATCAGCAGTTATATCTGAGATGCTTTATAAATATGAGCCCTGATGCCAGTGTGTACTGTATGTATATGTGACGTACTGTACTGAGTATCTCTGACTGGGCCAACGGTACTATACGTTTCTAGTTCAGACCCAAGCTGCAACTATACAGTAATGCCTTACACCATTATTACAGTAATGCCTTACTCCATTATGACAGTAATACAGTAATGCCTTACTCCATTATTACAGCAATGCCTTACTCCATTATTACAGTAATGCCTTACTCCATTATTACAGTAATACAGTAATGCCTTACTCCATTATTACAGTAATACAGTAATGCCTTACTCCATTATTACAGTAATGCCTTACTCCATTATTACAGTAATGCCTTACTCCATTATTACAGTCATACAGTAATGCCTTACTCCATTATTACAGTAATACAGTAATGCCTTACTCCATTATTACAGTAATGCTTTACTCCATTATTACAGTCATACAGTAATGCCTTACTCCATTATTACAGTAATACAGTAATGCCTTACTCCATTATTACAGTAATACAGTAATGCCTTACTCCATTATTACAGTAATGCCTTACTCCATTATTACAGTAATACAGTAATGCCTTACTCCATTATTACAGTAATACAGTAATGCCCCTTATTTCTGATGATTATTTTGTTTACTGTCTTTTCTACCATTATCTCCTAACTTTTGCCCCACATGGAGGCTCTATGACTCTAGCTTATTGCCGCTTTGATGACTTATGATTGGCCAACAACAAGCTACACGCGCCACTCCTGTGAAAAGCAAAGAGCAGCAGCATGATTTATACAATTTCTCTCTCTATTGCAGCACTCGCTTTCGGATCTGAATGGGCCCTTCCGGATAAGTCAGTTAAAATTACACATACCAGAGACCCATGAAAATCATATCAGATACGACCCGTGACATTATTTAGAATTCTGGATCAGGACCCGCTAGGGTATCGGGTATTCGGGTATAGGTGGATCCGTAAAGACCTCTACTCTCCAACCTGTCAGCCTGTGCCAGATCTTTATCCAACACATCTCCATGTTAAAACTGTTGTTTCCATGCTGTAGTCACAATGAAACCATATGAATTATGAAGATGGACCTTCTACATTTCTATATGTCAATTTGTTCGGATGCTGGTGCTATTCAGTTTATATATTTGTTTTCCAAACCAAAACAAACAACTTTGGCCTGTATGTCATGCATTGTTTAGTCTGACGTCAGTACGAAAGAATGACACACACTGAGTGTTCAAAACATTAAGAACACCTTCCTAATATTGAGTTCAGTTGAGCTTCAGACTGAATATGAAGATTGTCAAAGGGGAACCCGCTGTCCCCAACACAGTGGGCTGGAGGTGGATAGGGGTGTTCTGACACATTTATCAGAGCACTTGCCTTATTTGTTTAACAGAGTGTATCCTGTCTCAACACATTGCCCCCATTCAGCCTCCTCTCCTACATCCTCCCCTGTCTACTGTCTGACTGACTGGCCTAGCTAAATCTCTCTCTTGCTCTCTCTCTCTTTTTCTCTCTCTTTCTCTCTCTCTGTCTCTCCCTCTCTCTCTCTCTTCTCTCTCCTTTTCTCTCTCTCCCTCCCTCTCTCTCCCTCTCTCCATCCCCCTCCCTCTCTCTCTCCCCCCTCTCTCACTCTCTCCCTCCCCCTCCCTCACTCGCTCGCTCCCTCCCCTCTCCTCTCTCTCTCTCTCTCCCTCCCCTCTCTCTCTCCCTCCCCCTCTCTCACTCTCTCCTCCCTCCCCCCTCCCTCCCTCACTCTCTCTCGCTCCCTCCCCCTCCCTCTCTCTCTCTCTCTCCCTCCCTCCCTCTCTCTCTCTCCCCCTCCCTCTCCCCCCTCTCTCTCTCTACACCAACTCATCGCTGAATGATGAAAGAGTAGCTTTGCGACCAAGAGAAAAGGAAACCATGGTCTGATTTATCTTGGCAGGGATGTTTGTTATACCATTTAATGTCCCAAAGAAATTCTAATGTCCCCTTTTGGCGAGAGGAGTAATTCGACCTGAACGAAAACAAATATCTTTCAAAGAAATCTTTCAAGGAATGGGGGACACGAACAGAAGTATGGCTTCATCTTAGTAGTGTGTGTTGTTTCTAGGGCTGCTGGTATGAAAGACGGCCGATGATGTGACAGTTACGGTTATGGAAAGCGATCTCCACATTCCCTAAAACACAAACAGGTTAAGAGGCTTCACACACCACACTTTGATGAGAAAGAAAAAAACACAATAAACTTTACACTACCAAAGACTTGATGACGTCAATACTTCAATATGGCATCATATTGTGTTATAGGCTACCCTTTCCCCTGGTAGACACCGAACCCAGAAATATGTACCTTAAAGAGAAAAGAATGGCAGAGACAGAACAGGAACAAAGGGAAGAGAGACAGAGAGGCGAGAGAGAGAGAGAGACCGAGAGAGAGGACAGAGAGAGAGAGAGAGAGACAGAGAGAGAGAGACAGAGAGAGAGAGACCGAGAGAGAGAGACGAGAGAGAGACCGAGAGAGAGAGACAGAGACCGAGAGAGAGAGAGAGAGAGACCGAGAGAGACAGAGACCGAGGGAGAGACCGAGAGAGAGAGACCGAGAGAGAGAGACAGACAGAGAGAGACCGAGAGAGACCGAGAGAGACAGAGACAGAGAGAGACGGGACAGAGAGAGAGAGACCGACAGAGAAAGAGACAGAGAACTAACTCTCTCGCTCTCTCTCTCTGTCGCTCTCTCTCTCTGTCTCTCTGTCTCTCTCTCTCTCTCAATTCAATTCAATTCAAGGGCTTTATTGGCATGGAAAACATGTGTTAACATTGCCAAAGCAAGTGAGGTAGATAATATATAAAGTGAATGTCTCTCTCTCTCTCTCTCTGTCTGTCTCTCTCTGTCTCTCTCTCTCTCTGTCTCTCTCAATTCAATTCAAGGGCTTTATTGGCATGGGAAACAGAGCCAAAAAAGATTGGAGAAGTGGTTTACCCATACATCTCCATTTTGGATAGATAATTCTTCGTGTTGTTGTTTGTTTAGTGTTTTCCAATTTTCCCAGAAGTGGTTAGAGTCTATGGATTCTTCAATTACATTGAGCTGATTTCTGACATGCTGTTCCTTCTTTTTCCGTAGTGTATTTCTGTATTATCACCATATTCTCATCGGCAGACTCAGTAGCCTCGGTTTTTCGGATGACTGCCTTGCCTGGTTCACCAATTACTTTGCAGACAGAGTTCAGTGTGTCAAATCGGAGGGCATGCTGTCCGGTCCTCTGGCAGTCTCTATGGGGGTACCACAGGGTTCAATTCTCGGGCCGACTCTTTTCTCTGTGTATATCAATGATGTTGCTCTTGCTGCGGGCGATTCCCTGATCCACCTCTACGCAGACGACACCATTCTATATACTTTCGGCCCGTCATTGGACACTGTGCTATCTAACCTCCAAACAAGCTTCAATGCCATACAACACTCCTTCCGTGGCCTCCAACTCCTCTTAAACGCTAGTAAAACCAAATGCATGCTTTTCAACCGATCGCTGCCTGCACCCGCATGCCCGACTAGCATCACCACCCTGGATGGTTCCGACCTTGAATATGTGGACATCTATAAGTACCTAGGTGTCTGGCTAGACTGCAAACTCTCCTTCCAGACTCATATCAAACACCTCCAATCAAAAATCAAATCAAGAGTCGGCTTTCTATTCCGCAACAAAGCCTCCTTCACTCACGCCGCCAAGCTTACCCTAGTAAAACTGACTATCCTACCAATCCTCGACTTCGGCGATGTCATCTACAAAATGGCTTCCAACACTCTACTCAGCAAACTGGATGCAGTATATCACAGTGCCATCCGTTTTGTCACTAAAGCACCTTATACCACCCACCACTGCGACTTGTATGCTCTAGTCGGCTGGCCCTCGCTACATATTCGTCGCCAGACCCACTGGCTCCAGGTCATCTACAAGTCCATGCTAGGTAAAGCTCCGCCTTATCTCAGTTCACTGGTCACGATGGCAACACCCATCCGTAGCACGCGCTCCAGCAGGTGTATCTCACTGATCATCCCTAAAGCCAACACCTCATTTGGCCGCCTTTCGTTCCAGTACTCTGCTGCCTGTGACTGGAACGAATTGCAAAAATCGCTGAAGTTGGAGACTTTTATCTCCCTCACCAACTTCAAACATCAGCTATCTGAGCAGCTAACCGATCGCTGCAGCTGTACATAGTCTATTGGTAAATAGCCCACCCATTTTCACCTACCTCATCCCCATACTGTTTTTATTTATTTACTTTTCTGCTCTTTTGCACACCAATATCTCTACCTGTACATGACCATCTGATCATATATCACTCCAGTGTTAATCTGCAAAATTGTAACTATTCGTCTACCTCCTCATGCCTTTTGCACACATTGTACATTGACTCCCCCTTTGTTTTCTACTGTGTTATTGACTTGTTAATTTGTTTATTCCATGTGTAACTCTGTGTTGTCTGCTCACACTGCTATGCTTTATCTTGGCCAGGTCGCAGTTGTAAATGAGAACTTGTTCTCAACTAGCCTACCTGGTTAAACAAAGGTGAAATAAAATAAATAAAAATTATTTTAGTGATTCACCATAGTGAAGGCATAGACTCAGGTTTTCCGGGTCTCTATGTTTTTGGTTGGACAGGTTTCTCAATTTCTTTCTTAGATTTTTGCATTCTTCATCAAACCATTTGTCATTGTTGTTAATTTTCTTCGGTTTTCTATTTGAGATTTTTAGATTTGATAGGGAAGCTGAGAGGTCAAATATACTGTTGAGATTTTCTACTGCCAAGTTTACACCTTCACTATTACAGTGGAATGTTTTACCCAGGAAATTGTCTAAAAGGGATTGAATTTGTTGTTGCCTAATTGTTTTTTGGTAGGTTTCCAAACTGCATTCCTTCCATCTATAGCATTTCTTAATGTTACTCATGTTACGGTTTTCTAGGTGTGAAGGAGAGTCGGACCAAAATGCAGCGTGTAGATTGCGATCCATGTTTAATGAACGAACGTAAAACACGAATCAATAACAAACACTACAAAACAAAAACCGAAACAGCCCTATCTGGTGAAAACACAGAGACAGGAACAATCACCCACAAACAGCCCTATCTGGTGAAAACACAGAGACAGGAACAATCACCCACAAACAGCCCTATCTGGTGCAAAACACAGAGACAGGAACAATCACCCACAAACAGCCCTATCTGGTGAAAACACAGAGACAGGAACAATCACCCACAAACACACAGTGAAACCCAGGCTACCTAAATATGGTTTCCAATCAGAGACAATGACTAACACCTGCCTCTGATTGAGAACCATATCAGGCCAGACATAGAAATAGACAAACTAGACATGAAACATAGAATGCCCACTCAGCTCACACCCTGACCAACCAAAACATAGAAATATACAAAGTAAACTATGGTCAGGGTGTGACAACTCAGTTCCTTTGGCTTTGATGCCTCATGATTGAGTATTGCTCTGTTTAAGTAGACTGTGATTTTGCTGTGGTCTGATAGGGGTGTCAGTGGGCTGACTGTGAACGCTCTGAGAGACTCTGGGTTGAGGTCAGTGATAAAGTAGTCTACAGTACTACTGCCAAGAGATGAGCTATAGGTGTACCTACCATAGGAGTCCCCTCGAAGCCTACCATTGACTATGTACATACCCAGCGTGCGACAGAGCTGCAGGAGTTGTGACCCGTTTTTGTTGGTTATGTTGTCATAGTTGTGCCTAGGGGGCATATGTGGGAGGGAATGCTGTCACCTCCAGGCAGGTGTTTGTCCCCCTGTGTGCTGAGGGTGTCAGGTTCTTGTCCGGTTCTGGCATTTAGGTCGCCACAGACTAGTACATGTCCCTGGGCCTGGAAATGATTGATTTCCCCCTCCAGGATGGAGAAGCTGTCTTCATTAAAATATGGGGATTCTATTGGGGGATATAGGTAGCACACAGGAGGACATTTTTCTCTGTTAGGATAATTTCCTTTTGAATTTCTAGACAAATGTAGAATGTTCCTGTTTTGATTAATTTAATGGAGTGAGTTAGGTCTGCTCTATACCAAATTAGCATACCCCCTGAGTCCCTTCCCTGTTTCACACCTGGTAGTTTGGTGGATGGGACTACCAGCTCTCTGTAACCTAGAGGGCAACCAGTGGGTCCGTCTCCTCTATACCAGGTTTCTTGCAGGATGACAATGTCTGTGTTACCGATTTCTTTGGTGAAGTCCGGGTTCCTGCTCTTTAGGCCAAAGGCAGATGACTTCAGGCCTTGGATATTCCAGGATGATATGGTGAAGGCTTTTTGTTCCATAGAGTGTCCAATG
>NC_056441.1:9694194-9706694 GCF_018296145.1 Oncorhynchus tshawytscha | reverse complement strand
TATTTTTGCTTGTCCAATTATTCTCTTTCCAAGACCACCTTTACACTCTATAGTTCATAAGATTATGATTTACTAATAGAAATCTTCAACCCGATCTTCAACCTGATATCAACCGATCTTCAACCTGATATCAACCGATCTTTAACCTGATAGCGCTCGTACATACAACCCTTTTTTTACGCAACTCCTTAAGCCACGTTGCCTGTAACTCAAAGCGGTGGCGACTGACAGGTACACGCCTCCAACATACTCAACTGCTCCACGACCACCAACACAGACCAGGGTTAGGACCTGATTACCAAAAAACTAACTGTAATCAGTTTCAGTTACCAGCTAAAATATTGTTTTTCTCCTCCAATACAAGCCAAGAGGTCGAAGGAATTGTCCTTAGAGCTCCAAGGCATAGATTTGGAGAAGTGTACCAAACAATTTATGCAGCATTGAAGGTCCCCACGAACACAGTGGCCATTATTCTAAAATGGAAGAGGTTTGGAACCACCAAGACTCTTCCTAGAGCTGGCCGCCCGGACAAACTGAGCAATTGGGGGAGAAGGGCGATGGTCACTCTGACAGAGCTCCAGAGTTCCTCTGTGGAGATGGGAGAACCTTCCAGAAAGACAACAATTTCTGAAGCACTCCACCAATCAGGACTTTATGGTAGAGTGGCCAGACGGAAGCCACTCCTCAGTAAAAGGCACATGACAGCCCACTTGGACTTTGCCAAAAGGCCACTAAAGGACTCTCAGACCATGAGAAACAAGATTCTCTGGTCTGATGAAACCAAAATTGAACTCTTTGGCCTGAATGCCAAGCGTCACGTCTGGAGGAAACCTGGCACCATCCCTACGGTGAAGCATGGTGGTGTTAGCATCATGCTGTGGGGATGTTTTTCAGCGGCGGGGGCTAGGAGACTAGTCAGGATCGAGGGAAAGATGAACAGAGAAAAGTACAGAGAGATCCTTGGTGAAAACCTTCTCCAGAGCGCTCAGGACCTCAGACTGGGGTGAAGATTCACCTTCCAGCAGGACAAC
Source organism: Oncorhynchus tshawytscha (assembly GCF_018296145.1). Classification (NCBI taxonomy): domain Eukaryota; kingdom Metazoa; phylum Chordata; class Actinopteri; order Salmoniformes; family Salmonidae; genus Oncorhynchus; species Oncorhynchus tshawytscha. The sequence continues at coordinate 9,705,663 of NC_056441.1, read as the reverse complement.
GACCCTAAGCACACAGCCAAGACAACACAGCTTCGGGACAAGAACCTGAAAGTCCTTGAGTGGCCCAGCCATAGCCCGGACTTGAACCTGCTCAGACTTGAACCTGTGCAGCGACGCTCCCCATTCAAACTGACAGAGCTTGAGAAGATCTGCAGAGAAGGATGGGAGAAACTCCCCAAATACAGATGTGCCGACCTTGTAGCGTCACACCCAAGAAGACTTGAGGCTGTAATCGCTGTCAAAGGTGCTTCAACAAAGTAAAGGGTCAGATTTATTTTGGGGGGGGGGGGGGGGGATTTTACCCCTTTTTCTCCCCAATTTCTATCCAATTGTTTTAGTAGCTACTATCTTGTCTCATCGCTACAACTCCCGTACGGGCTCGGGAGAGACGAAGGTTGAAAGTCATGCGTCCTCCGATACACAACCCAACCAAGCCGCACTGCTTCTTAACACAGCGTGCATCCCAACCCAGAAGCCAGCCGCACCAATGTGTCGGAGGAAACACCATGCACCTGGCAACCTTGGTTAGCGTGCACTGCGCCCGTCCCGCCACAGGAGTCCCTAGTGCGCGATGAGACATGGATTTCCCTACCGGCCTAACCCTCCCTAACCCAGACGACGCCAGGCCAATTGTGCGTCGCCCCACGGACCTCCCGGTCGCGGACGGTTACCACAGAGCCTGGGTGCGAACCCAGAGTCTGTGGTGTCACAGCTGGCGCTGCAGTACAGCGCCCTTAACCACTGCGCCACCCGGGAGGCCGTGGGTCTGAATACTTATATAAATGTGATATTTCAGGTTTATTTTTTATACATTTGCAAAAATGTGTAAAAACTAGTTTTTGCTTTGTCATTATGGGGCATTTTCTGTCGATTGTTGAGGCCCAAAATGTTTTATAAGGCTGTAACCTAACAACATGTGGAAAAAGTCAAGGGGTCTGAATACTTTCCGAATGCTCTGTAGCAAGTTGATGGTTATGAAGTAAAATGGTTTCATATATCTTCTTTAGTCTCTGAATGGGTAAATCCACAGTAAGTAAATAGGGCTAACTGGCTAGCTAGCTACCCACAAAGAATTGATAGCTTCAACACAAAAAAATATCATTTTTACAGTATATCATTTTTGTATCATTATAGAAAATGATCAAGGTCCGGACGTCAGTGTTCTCATATGTAGTTACGGCCATGGAAACTAGTAACTGTAACACATAATATTTGGTAAGTAACCTACCCAACCCTGCCCACGGGCCACCATGCAGACAGACACATTTTACCTTTTACCACAGGAATCTGTCCACTGATGGGAGGGAGAGAAGGAGGAGCTGGAGCAGCCAATGATGCCCAGAGGGAGTAAAGATGACTGACATCCCTCAGCCTGGGTACGTCCCAAATGGAACCCTGAGTACCCTATGGGCTGTGGTCAACAGGGGTGCACTATGTAGGGCAAATGGAGCCATTTGGAACAAAACCATTTTTCTCCTCTTAAACTGCTTGTTTAAAGCTGCTTCTGACTAATAGCTAGAGGGGGAGGTATTGAATAACAAAGCCCTTGCTATTGCCTGTCCTCAAAATAATACCAACACCCGCTGATATACTGGTAATAATACTACACCCAGTGATGTTCTGGTAATAATACTACACCCGCTGATATACTGGTAATAATACTACACCCAGTGATGTTCTGGTAATAATACTACACCCGCTGATAACCTGGTAATAATACTACACCTGCTGATATCCTGGTAATAATACTACACCCAGTGATGTTCTGGTAATAATACTACACGTGCTGATATCCTGGTAATAATACTACACCCAGTGATGTTCTGGTAATAATACTACACCTGCTGATATCCTGGTAATAATACTACACCCGCTGATATACTGGTAATAATACTACACCTGCTGATATACTGGTAATAATACTACACCCAGTGATGTTCTGGTAATAATACTACACCTGCTGATATCCTGGTAATAATACTACACCCAGTGATGTTCTGGTAATAATACTACACCCAGTGATGTTCTGGTAATAATACTACACCTGCTGATATCCTGGTAATAATACTACACCCAGTGATGTTCTGGTAATAATACTACACCTGCTGATATCCTGGTAATAATACTACACCCAGTGATGTTCTGGTAATAATACTACACCCGCTGATATACTGGTAATAATACTATACCCAGTGATGTTCTGGTAATAATACTACACCCGTGATGTTCTGGTAATAATACTACACCCGCTGATATCCTGGTAATAATACTACACCCAGTGATGTTCTGGTAATAATACTACACCCACTGATATCTTGGTAATAATACTACACCCAGTGATGTTCTGGTAATAATACTACACCTGCTGATATCCTGGTAATAATACTACACCCAGTGATGTTCTGGTAATAATACTACACCCACTGATATCTTGGTAATAATACTACACCCAGTGATGTTCTGGTAATAATACTACACCCGCTGATATCCTGGTAATAATACTACACCTGCTGATATACTGGTAATAATACTACACCCAGTGATGTTCTGGTAATAATACTACACCTGCTGATATCCTGGTAATAATACTACACCCAGTGATGTTCTGGTAATAATACTACACCCAGTGATGTTCTGGTAATAATACTACACCTGCTGATATACTGGTAATAATACTACACCCAGTGATGTTCCGGTAATAATACTACACCTGCTGATATCCTGGTAATAATACTACACCCAGTGATGTTCTGGTAATAATACTACACCTGCTGATATCCTGGTAATAATACTACACCCGCTGATATACTGGTAATAATACTACACCTGCTGATATACTGGTAATAATACTACACCCCGTGATGTTCTGGTAATAACACTACACCCAGTGATGTTCTGGTAATAATACTACACCTGCTGATATCCTGGTAATAATACTACACCCAGTGATGTTCTGGTAATAATACTACACCCGCTGATATACTGGTAATAATACTACACCTGCTGATATACTGGTAATAATACTACACCCAGTGATGTTCTGGTAATAACACTACACCCAGTGATGTTCTGGTAATAATACTACACCTGCTGATATCCTGGTAATAATACTACACCCAGTGATGTTCTGGTAATAATACTACACCTGCTGATATCCTGGTAATAATACTACACCCGCTGATATCCTGGTAATAATACTACACCTGCTGATATACTGGTAATAATACTACACCCAGTGATGTTCTGGTAATAATACTACACCTGCTGATATCCTGGTAATAATACTACACCCAGTGATGTTCTGGTAATAATACTACACCCAGTGATGTTCTGGTAATAATACTACACCTGCTGATATACTGGTAATAATACTACACCTGCTGATATCCTGGTAATAATACTACACCCCGTGATGTTCTGGTAATAATACTACACCCGCTGATATACTGGTAATAATACTACACCTGCTGATATACTGGTAATAATACTATACCCAGTGATGTTCTGGTAATAATACTACACCCCGTGATGTTCTGGTAATAATACTACACCTGCTGATATCCTGGTAATAATACTACACCTGCTGATATCCTGGTAATAATACTACACCCAATGATATCTTGGTAATAATACTACACCCAGTGATGTTCTGGTAATAATACTACACCCACTGATATCCTGGTAATAATACTACACCCAGTGATGTTCTGGTAATAATACCAACACCTGCTGATATCCTGGTAATAATACTACACCCAGTGATGTTCTGGTAATAATACTACACCCGCTGATATACTGGTAATAATACTACACCTGCTGATATCCTGGTAATAATACCAACACCTGCTGATATCCTGGTAATAATACTACACCTGCTGATATCCTGGTAATAATACTACACCCTGTGACCCCATCATAGCACTGAGACGGCACTTGTGAAGGTGGTAAATGACATTTTAATGGCATCGGACCGAGGCTCTGCATCTGTCCTCGTGCTCCTAGACCTTAGTGCCGCTTTTGATACATCGATCACCACATTCTTTTGGAGAGATTGGAAACCCAAATTGGTCTACACGGACATATTCTGGCCTGGTTTAGATCTTATCTGTCGGAAAGATATCAGTTTGTCTCTGTGAATGGTTTGTCCTCTGACAAATCAACTGTAAATTTCGGTGTTCCTCAAGGTTCCGTTTTAGGACCACTATTGTTCTCACTATATATTTTACCTCTTGGGGATGTTATTCGAAAACATAATGTAAACTTTCACTGCTATGCGGATGACACACAGCTGTACATTTCAATGAAACATGGTGAAGCCCCAAAATTGCCCTCGCTAGAAGCATGTGTGTCACGGCCGTCCTCCTCTTCATCTGACGAGGAGAGGCGAAACGGATCAGAGGACCAATATGCGGCGTGGTAAGTGTCCATGGTAAATCTTTAATAAAGAAAATACTGACACTGTATACAAAACAATAAACAAATGACAACCGTGAAGCTACAACATAGACAATCACCCACCAACAAACAGTGCAACCCAGGCTACCTAAGTATGATTCTCAATCAGAGACAACTAATGACACCTGCCTCTGATTGAGAACCATACTAGGGAAACATAGAAATGCCCCAAAACATAGAAAAACAAACATAGACTGCCCACCCAACTCACGCCCTGACCAACTAAATAAATACAAAACAAAGGAAATAAAGGTCAGAACGTGACAGTACCCCCAAAGGTGTGACTCCGGCCGCAAAACCTTGACCTATAGGGGAGGGTCTGGGTGGGCGTCTGTCCGCGGTGGCGGCTCTGGCGCAGGACGCGGACCCCACTTCACCATTGTCTTAGTCCGCCTTATTGTCCGCCTCCGTGGCTTTCTCACCATGGCCACCCCTCTCAATGACCCCACTGGACAGAGGGGCAGCTCTGGACAGAGGGGCAGAAGCTCTGGACAGAGGGGCAGAAGCTCTGGACAGAGGGGCAGAAGCTCTGGACAGAGGGGCAGAAGCTCTGGACAGAGGGGCAGAAGCTCTGGACAGAGGGGCAGAAGCTCTGGCGCCTCTGGGCTGACGGGCTCTGGCGCCTCAGACTCCGGCAGCGGCGCCGGACAGGCGGGAGGCTCCGGCAGCAGCGCCGGACAGGCGGGAGGCTCCGGACAGGCGGGAGGCTCCGGACAGGCGGGAGGCTCCGGCAGCGGCGCCCGGACAGGCGGGAGGCTCCGGCAGCAGCGCCGGACAGGCGGGAGGCTCCCGGACAGGCGGGAGGCTCCGGCAGCGGCGCCGGACAGGCGGGAGGCTCCGGCAGCGGCGCCGGACAGGCGGGAGACTCCGGCAGCGGCGCGGACAGGCGGGAGACTCCGGCAGCGGCGCCGGACAGGCGGGAGAATACGGCAGCGGCGCCGGACAGGCGGGAGACTCCGGCAGCGGCGCCGGACAGGCGGGACCACCTGCAGGGAGGAGACAGAGAGACAGCCTGGTGCGTGGGGCTGCCACAGGAACCACCAGGCTGGGGAGACCCTCAGGAGGCTTGGTGTTAGGAGGCACCTGAGGGACCGGGCTGTGGGGAGCACTGGAGCTCTGGTGCGCAACCTGGCACCACTTCCCCAGGCTGGACAACTACTCTAGCCCGGACCTCCAGAGTGCAGGCACAGGTTGAACCGGGCTGTGGGTAAGGATGGGAGATCTAGTGCTTACTACACGCACCCTCCCTTAGGCTCCACTCCCACATTCGCCCGACACGAGCGGAGCGCAGGCAGAGGACGCACTGCACCCTCCCAGCGCCCGGAGACACAGCACGCAGAGCCGGCGCAGGATAACCTGGACCAAAACTGCGTACCGGCGACCAGACCCGCTGAGCAGGCACCATACGCCCTGGCTCGATGCCCACACTCGCATGGCACTTTCGGGGCTGCCCTATAGCGCACCGGGCTATGGGCACGCACTGGCGACACCGTGCGCTTAACCGCATAACACGGTGCCTGACCAGTAATGCGCTGCTTATAATAAGCACGAGGAGTGAGCTCAGGTCTGCTACCTGGCTTAGTACCACACCTCGTCTGCCCCCCAAAAAAAAAATTTGGGGCTGCCTCTACCTGTCGCACTGCTGTGCTGCCTCCTCATATCGCCCTCAGCTTTTGCTGCCTCCAGCTCTGATTTCGGACGGAATGTTTAGCCTGTGCCCAGGGTCCCTCTCCGTTCAGTATCTCCTCCCATGTCCAGGAGTCCTGTGATGCTGGCCGCTGTTGTTGCTGCTGCTGCTGCTGTCGTCGCTGCTGTTTACCACGCCGCTTGGTCCGAGTTGGGTGGGTGATTCTGTCACGGCCGTCCTCCTCTTCATCTGACGAGGAGAGGCGAAACGGATCGGAGGACCAATATGCGGCGTGGTAAGTGTCCATGGTAAATCTTTAATAAAGAAAATACTGACACTGTATACAAAACAATAAACAAATGACAACCGTGAAGCTACAACATAGACAATCACCCACCAACAAACAGTGCAACCCAGGCTACCTAAGTATGATTCTCAATCAGAGACAACTAATGACACCTGCCTCTGATTGAGAACCATACTAGGCCGAAACATAGAAATGCCCCAAAACATAGAAAAACAAACATAGACTGCCCACCCAACTCACGCCCTGACCAACTAAATAAATACAAAACAAAGGAAATAAAGGTCAGAACGTGACAGTGTGTTTTAGACATAAGGAAGTGGATGGCTGCAAACTTTCTACTATTAAACTCGGACAAAACAGAGATGCTTGTTCTAGGTCCCAAGAAACAAAGAGATCTTCTGTTGAATCTGACAATTAATCTTAATGGTTGTACAGTCGTCTCAAATAAAACTGTGAAGGACCTCGGCGTTACTCTGGACCCTGATCTCTCTTTTGAAGAACATATCAAGACCGCTGCCATCCAGAAGGCGAGGTCAGTACAGGTGCATCAAAGCTGGGACCGAGAGACTGAAAAACAGCTTCTATCTCAAGGCCATCAGACTGTTAAACAGCCACCACTAACATTGAGTGGCTACTGCCAACACACTGTCAATGACACTGACTCTACTCCAGCCACTTTAATCATGGGAATTGATGGGAAATGATGTAAATATATCACTAGCCACTTTAAACAATGCTACCTTATATAATGTTACTTACCCTACATTGTTCATCTCATATGCATACGTTGATACTGTACTCTATATTATCGACTGCATCCTTATGTAATACATGTATCACTAGCCACTTTAACTATGCCACTTGGTTTACATACTTATCTCATATGTATATACTGTACTCGATATCATCTACTGTATCTTGCCTATGCTGCTCTGTACCATCACTCATTCATATATCCTTATGTACATATTCTTTATCCCCTTACACTGTGTATGACAGTAGTTTTTTTTGGAATTGTTAGTTAGATTACTTGCTCGTTATTACTGCATTGTCGGAACTAGAAGCACAAGCATTTCGCTACACTCGCATTAACATCTGCTAACCATGTGTATGTGACAAATAAAATTTGATTTGATTTGATTTGATTTGACCATTTCAAGGACATCTTTTTTCTATCTACGTAACATTGCAAAAATCAGAAACTTTCTGTCCAAAAATGATGCAGAAAAATTAATCCATGCTTTTGTCACTTCTAGGTTAGACTACTGCAATGCTCTATTTTCCGGCTACCCGGATAAAGCACTAAATAAACTTCAGTTAGTGCTAAATACGGCTGCTAGAATCCTGACTAGAACCAAAAAATGTGATCATATTACTCCAGTGCTAGCCTCTCTACACTGGCTTCCTGTCAAAGCAAGGGCTGATTTCAAGGTTTTACTGCTAACCTACAAAGCATTACATGGGCTTGCTCCTACCTATCTCTCTGATTTGGTCCTGCCGTACATACCTACACGTACGCTACGGTCACAAGATGCAGGCCTCCTAATTGTCCCTAGAATTTCTAAGCAAACAGCTGGAGGCAGGGCTTTCTCCTATAGAGCTCCATTTTTATGGAACGGTCTGCCTACCCATGTCAGAGACGCAAACTCGGTCTCAACCTTTAAGTCTTTACTGAAGACTCATCTCTTCAGTGGGTCATATGATTGAGTGTAGTCTGGCCCAGGAGTGGGAAGGTGAACGGAAAGGCTCTGGAGCAACGAACCGCCCTTGCTGTCTCTGCCTGGCCGGTTCCCCTCTTTCCACTGGGATTCTCTGCCTCTAACCCTATTACAGGGGCTGGGTCACTGGCTTACTGGGGCTCTCTCATGCCGTCCCTGGAGGGGGTGCGTCACCTGAGTGGGTTGATTCACTGTTGTGGTCATCCTGTCTGGGTTGGCGCCCCCCTTGGGTTGTGCCGTGGCGGAGATCTTTGTGGGCTATACTCAGCCTTGTCTCAGGATGGTAAGTTGGTGGTTGAAGATATCCCTCTAGTGGTGTGGGGGCTGTGCTTTGGCAAAGTGGGTGGGGTTATATCCTTCCTGTTTGGCCCTGTCCGGGGGTGACCTCGGATGGGGCCACAGTGTCTCCTGACCCCTCCTGTCTCAGCCTCCAGTATTTATGCTGCAGTAGTTTATGTGTCGGGGGCTGGGGTCAGTTTGTTATATCTGGAGTACTTCTCCTGTCCTATTCGGTGTCCTGTGTGAATCTAAGTGTGCGTTCTCTAATTCTCTCCTTCTCTCTTTCTTTCTCTCTCTCGGAGGACCTGAGCCCTAGGACCTGAGCTCCAGGACTACCTGACATGATGACTCCTTGCTGTCCCCAGTCCACCTGGCCATGCTGCTGTTCCAGTTTCAACTGACCTGAGCCCTAGGACCATGCCCCAGGACTACCTGACATGATGACTCCTTGCTGTCCCCAGTCCACCTGGCCATGCTGCTGTTCCAGTTTCAACTGACCTGAGCCCTAGGACCATGCCCCAGGACTACCTGACATGATGACTCCTTGCTGTCCCCAGTCCACCTGGCCATGCTGCTGCTCCAGTTTCAACTTCCACCTGACTGTGCTGCTGCTCCAGTTTCAACTGTTCTGCCTTATTATTATTCGACCATGCTGGTCATTTATGAACATTTGAACATCTTGGCCATGTTCTGTTATAATCTCCACCCGGCATAGCCAGAAGAGGACTGGCCACCCCACATAGCCTGGTTCCTCTCTAGGTTTCTTCCTAGGTTTTGGCCTTTCTAGGGAGTTTTTCCTAGCCACCGTGCTTCTACACCTGCATTGCTTGCTGTTTGGGGTTTTAGGCTGGGTTTCTGTACAGCACTTTGAGATATCAGCTGATGTACGAAGGGCTATATAAATAAATTTGATTTGATTTGATACTACACCTGCTGATATCCTGGTAATAATACTACACCCAGTGATGTTCTGGTAATAATACTACACCTGCTGATATCCTGGTAATAATACTACACCCAGTGATGTTCTGGTAATAATACTACACCTGCTGATATCCTGGTAATAATACTACACCCAGTGATGTTCTGGTGATAATACTACACCCAGTGATATCCTGGTAATAATACTACACTCAGTGATGTTCTGGTAATAATACTACACTTGCTGATATCCTGGTAATAATACTACACCTGCTGATATCCTGGTAATAATACTACACCCGCTGATATCCTGGTAATAATACTACACCCGCTGATATACTGGTAATAATACTACACCTGCTGATATCCTGGTAATAATACTACACCCACTGATATCCTGGAAATAATACTACACCTGCTGATATCCTGGTAATAATACTACACCCAGTGATGTTCTGGTTGTCACAACCTGACCTTAGAGATCCTTTTTATTCTCTTGGTCAGGTCAGGGTGTGACTCGGGTGGGAAAGTCTATGTTTTCTATTTCTTTGTTTTTGACCGTGTGTGGTTCCCAATCAGAGGCAGCTGTCTATCATTGTCTCTGATTGGGGATCACATGTCAACTGTCATTTTCCTTTTGGGTTTTGTTGTGTCTTGTTTTCTGTTTCGTGTCTGTACCTGACGGAACTGTGCGCTTTCATTTTCACTTTGGTTATTTTGTTGGAGTGTTTTTTGGAAAATAAAAATCATGACCACTTTCCATGCTGCGCTTTGGTCCACTCTTCCTTATACCAACGAGAGCCGTAACAATGATAATAATACTAACACGCGATGTTGTTCTGAGTGTATAAGTACAGGATTCTTGGCCGAGTGCAGCTGGCTGATGGTGAGGTCTTCACTGGGCTGGGTGCAGCTGGCTGATGGTGAGGTCTTCACTGAGCTGGGTGCAGCTGGCTGATGGTGAGGCCTTCACTGGGCTGGGTGCAGCTGGCTGATGGTGGGGCCTTCACTGGGCTGGGTGCAGCTGGCTGATGGTGAGGTCTTCACTGAGCTGGGTGCAGCTGGCTGATGGTGAGGCCTACAATGGGCTGGGTGCAGCTGGCTGATGGTGAGGCCTTCACTGGGCTGGGTGCAGCTGGCTGATGGTGAGGTCTTCACTGGGCTGGGTGCAGCTGGCTGATGGTGAGGTCTTCACTGGGCTGGGTGCAGCTGGCTGATGATGAGTCCTTCACTGGGCTGGGTGCAGCTGGCTGATGGTGAGGTCTTCACTGGGCTGGGTGCAGCTGGCTGATGGTGAGGCCTTCACTGGGCTGGGTGCAGCTGGCTGATGGTGAGGCCTTCACTGGGCTGGGTGCAGCTGGCTGGTGGTGGGGTTTTAACTGGGCTGGGTGCAGCTGGCTTTTCTTGAGCAGGAAGGATGCCACCACCTGGCATCCCTCAGTGCTACACAGTGAAACAAGCAGCTGTGTCTGGCCCAACTCTTTCTCCACACCACTTCCTTTCTACATTGCCAAGTTTGTTGTTTTCACTAGACTGTTAAGACAGGCAGGGATCTCCTCTGAGTTATCCTTAAAACACAGTGCTCTAACTTACTGTAGCAGTGGGAAACATGTTTCTCTTGAATTACTTTATTGTGAGGATGAGAGTACATGGTCATCTTCCCTTTAAAAACATTTGAAAGACTTAAAAACATGGTCCAGTTTCTGTTTCTAAAGATGTCCTCTCTGAATCTTTCCAATGCGGCAGGGTAAATAATGAGAGAAATTGGTTTCCACATTGAAGGAATCTTAGAGTTTAAAGGTGAATGTGTGGCGTTTGGTGCTTTGTTTAACGTGTGGACTACATGCAGTGGAAGTCCTCACTTCAGCTTGTTTTAACGCCCCAGCTCAACATTTGACGCACTCGACGGCACAAGAAACTTACTGCAGTAACTACAAAAGAGAGACAGAGAGAGAGAAGGACAGAGAGAGAGAGAGAGAGAGGGACAGAGAGAGAGACAGAGAGGGACAGAGAGACAGAGAGAGAGAGGGACAGAGAGAGAGAGAGAGGGACAGAGAGAGAGAGAGAGAGAGAGAGGGACAGAGAGAGAGAGAGAGACAGAGAGAGAGACAGAGAGGGACAGAGGGACAGAGAGAGAGAGGGACAGAGAGAGAGGGACAGAG
>NC_056441.1:9689194-9691694 GCF_018296145.1 Oncorhynchus tshawytscha | reverse complement strand
AACTAGTGGTAGTTCAGTTTATATGGCTATAACTAGTGTTAGTTCAGTTTATATGGCTATAACTAGTGGTAGTTTCAGTTTATATGGCTATAACTAGTGTTAGTTCAGTTTATATGGCTATAACTAGTGGTAGTTCAGTTTATCTTGGTATAATTAGTGGTAGTTTCAGTTTATATGGCTATAATCATTGGTAGTGCAGTTTATATGGCTATAATCATTGGTAGTGCAGTTTATATGGCTATTAGCAGTGGTAGTGTAGTTTATATGGCTATTAGCAGTGGTAGTGTAGTTTATGCGCCTGTAAGCAGTGGGATTGTAGTTTCTTCATAGGCTCTCATATGTTTTATGCCATGAAACACAATAGCAATAATCCTGATTGACACATTTAAATTTCCTTGAAATCAAAACCAAATGTTTTATTTGGTCAAAGCACGTTTAATGTCAACAGGATATTGAAACGTTAGTATACCATTGCCGTGAGCGCAAAATATCACAATCAGAACTCATTTAAATGTAACTAGAGTCTCAGAGATGTAGTTACGTGTACATTCCTGTGCTTCTGGGAACAATGTCCTAAGGTTTCTCAAAATAGTTTGCTATGTTCTTCTTCGCTCTCTCTCTTTCTTTTACCTCTCTCTTTTTAAAACTACAGTCATACATTTGAGAACCTCCATTTTCCAGACTTCTTATGGCATATGGCTCACCTCACGGTGCATATTTGGCTGATCAGATCATCCTTTGATTTCTGGTCAGAATGGCAGCCTATCCCTACGTGGCGCTCTACTTCTGACCAGAACCCACACTAGGACTCTACCCACACTAGGACTCTACCCACACTAGGACTCTACCCACACTAAGACTCTACCCACACTAGGACTCTACCCACACTAGGACTCTACCCACACTAGGACTCTACCCACACTAGGACTCTACCCACACTAGGACTCTACCCACAGTAGGACTCTACCCACACTAGGACTCTACCTATACTAGGACTCTACCTATACTAGGACTCTACCCACACTAGGACTCTACCCACACTAGGACTCGACCCACACTAGGACTTTAACCACTCTAGGACTCTACCCAAACTAGGACTCTACCCACACTAGGACTCTACCCACACTAGGACTTTAACCACACTAGGACTCTACCCACACTAGGACTTTAACCACACTAGGCTGCTACCCATGTAGGGCTTTACCCTCTACCCACACTAAGACTCTACCCACACTAGGACTTTACCCTCTACCCACACTAAGACTCTACCCACACTAGGACTTTACCCTCTACCCATACTAGGTCGCTACCCATACTAGGTCGCTACCCATACTAGGGCTTAACCCATACAAGGGCTCTTGTCAAAATGAGTGCACTAGATAGGGAATAGGATACCATTTGGGACGCGGCCGTGGCGTGGTGTGAGACTGCAGGAGTTGTGTATGTATGTGTGTGTGTGTGTGTGTGTGTGTGTGTGTGTGTGTGTGTGAGTGAGAGAGAGAGAGAGAGAGAGAGAGAGAGAGAGAGAGAGAGAGAGAGAGAAAGAGAGAGAGAGAGAGAGGGAGGAGGGTGTGACGGGAGAGCCCCCACCTGGAAGTACTTGTCAGGGGTCAAGGGTCAATGCTATTGAACTGGAGTGACAACATCCATACATAAACAAGCAGACACCAATCAGTGTAAGAAGAGAGAGGTTTGGTTTCCGTGCCCCCCCCCCACCCCTCCCACTCTTTTAGTTCCAGTCTCAGAATTTTCTTTGATGCTATTACATTGTTGTTACACAGGTATTACACCATAATGCAACCCTCATGTGTATATTAATTGTGAAAATGTGTATCACATGTAACCAAGACTTGCAATGCATCATATTCGATGGATCATCTTAAAAAAAAAAAAAAACTCTAGATATTGTCCAATTCCTCAGAATTTCTTAAAACAAATGCAACCATGCCAAGTAGCTGGATTAAAAACACATTTATCAAAAAGTTCAAAACCAAGGGAGAAGAAAATCAATTACTTGGATGATGCCTCGGACAAAAAAATGTAACAATTATTTTTCAATTATAGGTCAAACCTGGTCTGCATCCCAAATAATATAATAATAATTATATATGCCATTTAGCAGACACTTTTATCCAAAGCAATTTACAGTCATGCATGCATGGATTTTACATATGAGTGGTCCTAAATGACACCCACATAGTATGGACCCTGGTCAAATGAAGTGCACTATGTTGGTCATAGGGCGCTAATTGGTACCCATACCCTTTTCTTCCCTGGACATGTCCTTGAAAGTGCTGCATTCGTTCCAAGTAACAGAATTCCTGTACACAATGATAGGAAACATTAAAACGCACTAACATCATGCATTATTATCCAGTCCAGTCCAGGATCAAAATCACGTAGAAACTGGTTCTGTCCCATACAGCTCCCTATTCCCTACATACTGCACAACTTTTGACTAGTGTAATATAAGCCCTGGTCAAAAGTAGTGCACTACCTA
>NC_056441.1:9619194-9684194 GCF_018296145.1 Oncorhynchus tshawytscha | reverse complement strand
GTGGAGGAGACTGGTGTTTAGCAGAGGAGACTGGGGTTTATTGGAGGAGGCTGGGGTTTAGCAGAGGAGACTGGGGTTTAGCAGAGGAGGCTGGGGTTTAGTGGAGGAGACTGGGGTTTAGCAGAGGAGACTGGGGTTTATTGGAGGAGGCTGGGGTTTAGTGGAGGAGGCTGGGGTTTAGTGGAGGAGGCTGGGGTTTAGCGGAGAAGGCTGTGGTTTAGCGGAGGAGGCTGTGGTTTAGCCGAGGAGGCTGGGGTTTAGTGGAGGAGGCTGTGGTTTAGCGGAGGAGGCTGTGGTTTAGCCGAGGAGGCTGGGGTTTTAGCGGAGGAGGCTGGGGTTTTAGCGGAAGAAGCTGGGGTTTTAGCAGAGGAGGCTGGGGTTTAGCGGAGGAGGCTAGGGTTTAGCGGAGGAGGCTGGGGTTTAGAAGGAGGAGGCTGGGTTTAGTGGAGGAGGCTGGGGTTAGCTGGAGGAGGCTGTGGTTTAGCAGAGGAGGCTGGGTTTAGCGGATGAGGCTGGGGTTTAGCGAAGGAGGCTGGGGTTTAGCGGAGGAGGCTGGGGTTTAGTGGAGGAGGCTGGGGTTTAGCGGAGGATGCTGGGGTTTAGCAGAGGAGGATAGGTTTTAGCGAAGGAGGCTGAGGTTTAGCGGAGGAGGCTGGGGTTTAGTGGAGGAGGCTGAGGTTTAGCGGAGGAGGCTAGGATTTAGTGGAGGAGGCTAGGGTTTATTGGAGGAGGCTGGGGTTTAGGGGAGGAGGCTAGGATTTAGTGGAGGAGGCTGGGGTTTAGAGGAGGAGGCTAGGATTTAGTGGAGGAGGCTAGGGTTTATTGGAGGAGGCTTGGGTTTAGGGGAGGAGGCTAGGATTTAGTGGAGGAGGCTGGGGTTTAGAGGAGGAGGCTAGGATTTTGTGGAGGAGACTGGGATTTAGTGGAGGAGGCTGGGGTTTAGTGGAGGAGGCTAGGATTTAGTGGAGGAGGCTAGGGTTTATTGGAGGAGGCTGGGGTTTAGTGGAGGAGGCTAGGATTTAGTGGAGGATGCTAGGGTTTAGCGGAGGAAGCTAGGGTTTATTGGAGGAGGCTAGGGTTGACTAGTCCTATGGGTCCTGGACAAAACGAATGCACTAGAAAACAGGTTGCCATTTGTGACATAGCCTATCTGCCTGGGCGACATTGGATCCCAATAACAGGAACTCCACAGCAGCTCCTGCAACCCAGCAGATAGGAACCAACACTCAGGCTGTATGAGTCTTAGACCAGAGACTGTTCTTACTGTATGAGAGCTCTATAGGTTAGGATACTCTATGATTAGTTTATTTTCTCATGCATGGAGAATTTAAAGAGACAATCTGTAATTCTTTACTTTGCTAGAGGACTCCTGATATGTCCAGGAGTGATAAATATATATTTTTGTCTTAATCTGTTGTTATCTAGTATTCTTTTTGCTAGCTATGGCCATCTACTTTAAGTGCTACCTGTCTTCCCAGTAGCATACTTGGTGTGTAAACCGCTGTCTGCTCATAATTTACAGATGATTGTTGACACATCAATCAGGATTAAGGTGCAGTGCAAATTGTGACTGATGTTGTTTTTGTAATCTGTGGCTGTATTGGAGGGGGAGTGATTTATCCTCTCCTCTGCAATTAACAATTACTTCAGTCTCCCCTGTTTTCTCAGCAAGCAGCAGTGTCAGTGGCGGTCTTGTCGCCAAAACTAAGACGGTTCTGCTGAGTTGTTCTGCAGGACGGAAAGAGAGGAAGACTCCACTCTCTCACTTAACTCTCTTACCTAGTTATTTTCTGATGATCTCATCTAGCTCTTTTGTAGCATTGGCTATCACTTCCTGAACATGTGAACTGTACCAACCAACCTATAAATAACGGTCAATTGAGCATTCTCGAACATATACAGTGGCTTGGAAATGTATTCCCCCCTTGGCATTTTTCCTATTTTGTTGCCTTACAACCTGGAATTCACACCCCCAAAGTCAATACTTTGTAGAGCTACCTTTTGCAGAAATTACAGCTGCACGTCTCTTTGGGTATGTCTATAAGCTTGGCACATCTAGCCACTGGGATCTTTGCCCATTCTTCAGGGCAAAACTGCTCCAGCTCCTTCAAGTTGGATGGGTTCCCCTGGTGTACAGCAATCTTTAAGTCATACCACATATTCTCAATTGGATTGATAATCTGAGAATCCAAGACATTTAAATGTTTCCCCTTAAACCACTCGAGTGTTGCTTTAGCAGTATGCTTGGAGTTATTGTCCTGCTGGAAGGTGAACCTCCGTCCCAGTCTCAAATCTATTGAAGACTGAAACAGGTTTTCCACAAGAATTTCCCTGTATTTAGCGCCATTAATCGTTCCTTCAATTCTGACCAGTTTCCCAGACGGATGCTGCCACCACCATGCTTCACTGTGGGGATAGTGTTCTCGGGGTGATGAGATGTGTTGGGTTTGCGCCAGACATAGCATTTTCCTTGATGGTCAAAAAGCTCAATTTTAGCCTCATCTAACCAGAGTACCTCCTTCCATATGTTTGGGAAGTCTCCCACATGCCTTTTGGCGAACACCAAACATCTTTGCTTATTTTTTTCTTTAAGCAATTACTTTTTTTTCTGGCCAGTCTTCTGTAAAGCCATACTCTGTGGAGTGTACAGCTTAAAGTGGTCCTATGGACAGATACTCCAAACTCCGCTGTGGAATTTTGCAGCTCCTTCAGGGTTAACTTTGGTCTCTATGTTGCCTCTCTGATTAATGCCCTCCTTGCCTGGTCCGTGAGTTTTGGTGGACGGCCCTCTCTTGGCAGGTTTGTTGTGGTGCCATATTCTTTCCATTCTTTAATAATGGATTTAAGTGTTCCGTGGGATGTTCAAAGTTTCTGATATTTTTTTATAACCCAACCCTGATCTGTACTCCTCCACAACTGTGTCCCTGACATGTTTGGAAAGCTCCTTGGTCTTCATGGTGCCGCTTTCTTGGTGGTGAACCTTGCCTAGTGGTGTTGCAAACTCTGGGGCCTTTCAGAACAGGTGTATCTGTACTGAGATCATGTGACAGATCATGTGACACTTAGATTGCACACAGGTGGACTTTATTTAATTAATTATGTGACTTCTGAAGGTAATTGGTTGCACCAGATGTTATTTAGGGGCTTCTTAGCAAAGTGGGTGAAAATTTATGCACACACCACTTTACCATTTTTAAATTAATTTTTTACATTTTTAAACAAGTAATTTTTTTCTTCACCAATTTGGACAATTTTGTGTATGTCCATTACATGAAATACAAATAAATATCCATTTAAATTACAGGTTGCAGTGCAACAAAAATAGGAAAAATGCCAAGAGGGTTGAATACTTTTGCAGGGCACTATATGTGTGTGTTTTCAATATACCTGTTCGCTCCTGTAGGCTTTACAGACGCTCCCCAACCCTTGGCTGCAACCCTTCTAATTTAGTGCACAATGCGCAAACAACCCATGTGGAATTCCTGGTCTCTGGCAGCTTTTGGAACTGCTGATCTGTTGCCAAGAACACCGAGTTCATCTCAGCCTCGGCTGCCCTTCAGTTCCTAGACTTTTTGGCCCTGACTGAGACATGGATCACCCTTGAGAACACTGCTATTCCAGCTACTCTCTCTCCATCTGACTATGTGTTCAGTCATCTGGTCATTGTGGCACAGGGCTTCTCATTTCTCCTAAGTGGAGATTCTATTTTTTTCTCCCTCACTCACCTGTCCATCTCCTCATTTCAATTTCATGCTGTCACTGTCTCTTGTCCAATCAAGCCTAAAACTACTTTGTTTCCTTTTCTGTCTCCCTCTCCTCCAACGATAGCCACTCAACCCCTACCCTGTTGAGTCCACTGGGCCCACTCACACAGAACTACCCTGTTGAGTCCACTGGGCCCACTCACACAGAACTACCCTGTTGAGTCCACTGGTCCCACTCACACAGAACTACCTACACCTTTCACTTTTTATCTCAAATCTTTCCAGATGAAATCCTACGACTACTAAGGTCCAGCCGCCAAACAACCTTCCAGCTCAACCCCCCTTCTCCAGACCATCTCTGGAGACCTTCTCACATTCCTCACTTCCCTCATCAACTCTTCCCTGACCACTGGCTGCATCCCCTCAGACTTCACAATGGCCTGAGCTGCTCCCCTCCTCAAGAAACCAACACTCGACCCCTCTGACATCAAAAACTACAGACTGATATCCCTTTTTAACCAAGACGGGTCACTCAACCGAGACTGCTCTTCTCTGTGTCACAGAGGCTCTCCACATTGCCAAAGACGGGTCACTCATCCTCGTAGATCTATCCACTTCCTTCTATAGTGTGAAGCATCAGATCCTCCTCTCCGCTCTCTCAGGGCTGGGCATCTCAGGCTCTGCACACTCTTGGATTGCTTCCTACCTCGCAGGTCGCTCCAGGTGACGTGGAGAGAATCTGTGTCTGCACCACGTGCTCTCACTACTGGTGTTCCCCAAGGTTTGATTCTAGGCCCTCTCCTTTTCCCTCTACACACCAAGTCATTCAGCCCATCATATCCTCACATGGTCTCTCCTATCATTGCTATGTGGATGACACAAATATAATTTTTTCCTTCTCCCCTTCTGACACCCAGATGGCGGCATGCATCCCGGGGAAGGCCTGCCTGCTCCAAGACCTCTACATCACAGTTTACAACCCCACGGTGTCCCCCTCCCAGGATGCAAAGAACCTTGGTGTGACTCTGGACAACACCCTGTCGTTCTTTGCAAATATCGAAGCAGTGACTACAGTTTCATGCTCTACAACGTACGTAGAGTACGACCCTACCTCACACAGGATGCAGCACAGGTCCCAATCCATGTGTTTGTCATTTCCTGTTTGGACAACTATAAGTCACTGATTGGCTGCACTCCCCAATTCTTTCATCAAACTCTTGCAACTTATCCAGAACGCTGCAGCCCACCTGATGTTCAAACTTCCAAAGTTCTTCCATGTAACCCCGCTCTGCTGCACACTCCACTGGCTTCCAGCCGAAGCTCACATCCACTACAAGAACATGGTACTTGCCTACGGAGCAGCAAGAGGGACTGCTCCTCCCTACTTTCAGGATCTGCTCAAACCCTGCCACCTCTGGTCTCCTGGCCTTCCCACCCGTACGGGAGGGCAGCTGTCCAAGCTCTTCTCTGTCCTGGCACCCCAATGGTGGAAGCAGCTTCCCCCTGAAGTTAAGACAGCAGAGTGTCCCATCTTATGAAAATATCTGAAACCCTACTTTCAAATATTATCTTAAATAATCACACAGCATCCCCCCCTCACTCCTCCTACCCATCTTGAGAAAAAAAAGAAGCCTTCTGTGAACTAACACTAGCTCTGATAGCTACTTTATTAAGGAAAAATGTACTGACTTTGACTGTGATATGTGGTTGTCCCACCTAGCTATCTTAAGATGGATGCACTGTAAGTCATTCTGGATAACAGCCTCTCCCTTAAATGACAAAACTGTTTTGTAAAATGTACATCCATTAGGCTAGTCTCATCTGACACTGGAAACAGAGGGGGGTCTTGTTGCTGTTTCATGTGCAGTAAAACCTTCACTATTAGTGTTAGTGTTTGACAAGGAGCATTTGTCTCACTAATTGACAGAGCGTTTTTCCTATACACTTCAGTAACTCCCGATGCAATGGAAAACACAAGTCGACAGTTACTGGTAGTATATCTTGGAATTTCTAAATGTTTTAATCCCTCCATGTTGCCTGGACTTCCAGACATTTAACCATTCACCTCATAGGACCACATGTACAGGCATGTCTGTGTGGGCTTAAAGGTGAAGTCCTAATGCATGCGAGTTTTCCTTAAAGGTGAAGTCCTAATGCATGCAAGTTTTCCTTTTCCGTTTGATTGACTGTCTAGACTATCAGAATACTGTACTTCCCATTGTTTTGAATCCCAAGACAACTTCCATTCGGAGTCAAAGGATTGTCCTGTTGGTCTTCGAATGGGAAAATATTATATAAATGATAACCGATATTTGAAAAACAAATGAGATGGTTATTGACTTGTATTATTTATGAGGAAGGGGGGGTTGAGGAACGAGGCGCCAGCCAGTGGCTTATGTAATACAACTGACCTGACATTTGTATTCCCATTGTGGTCAACTTAGTACATACATATCGTTCAGTAGGCTAGGACAGCATACAGTAGGCCAGCATACAGTAGGCCAGCATACAGTAGGCCAGTATACAGTAGGCCAGCATACAGTAGGCCAGTATACAGTAGTCCAGCATACAGTAGGCCAGCATACAGTAGGCCAGCATACAGTAAGCTAGTATACAGTAGACCAGTATACAGTAGACTAGGCCAGTATACAGTAGGTCAGTATACAGTAGGCTAGGCCAGTATACAGTAGGTCAGCATACAGTAGGCCAGTATACAGTAGGCCAGCATACAGTAGGCCAGCATACAGTAGGCCAGTATACAGTAGGCCAGCATACAGTAGGCCAGTATACAGTAGGCCAGCATACAGTAGGCCAGTATACAGTAGGCCAGCATACAGTAGGCCAGCATACAGTAGGCCAGCATAGGCCAGTATGCAGTAGGCCAGTATACAGTAGGCCAGCATACAGTAGGTCAGTGTACAGTAGGCCAGCATACAGTAGGCCAGCATACAGTAGGCCAGTATACAGTAGGCCAGCGTACAGTAGGCCAGCATACAGTAGGCAAGCATACAGTAGGCCAGCATACAGTAGGTCAGCATACAGTAGGCCAGTATACAGTAGGCCAGCATACAGTAGGCCAGTATACAGTAGGCCAGCATACAGTAGGCCAGTATACAGTAGGCCAGTATACAGTAGGCCAGCATACAGTAGGCCAGTATACAGTAGGCCAGCATACAGTAGGCCAGTATACAGTAGGCCAGCATTCAGTATACAGTAGGCCAGCATACAGTAGGCCAGCATACAGTAGGCCAGTATGCATAGGCCAGTATGCAGTAGGCCAGTATACAGTAGACCAGCATACAGTAGGTCAGTGTACAGTAGGCCAGCATACAGTAGGCCAGCATACAGTAGGCCAGCATACAGTAGGCCAGCATACAGTAGGCAAGCATACAGTAGGCCAGCATACAGTAAGCCAGCATACAGTAGGTCAGCATACAGTAGGCCAGCATACAGTAGGCCAGTATACAGTAGGCCGGTATACAGGTCAGTATACAGTAGGTCAGTATACAGTAGGCCAGCATACAGTAGGTCAGTGTACAGTAGGCCAGCATACAGTAGGCCAGCATACAGTAGGCCAGTATATAGTAGGCCAGCGTACAGTAGGCCAGCATACAGTAGGCAAGCATACAGTAGGCCAGCATACAGTAGGTCAGCATACAGTAGGCCAGTATACAGTAGGCCAGCATACAGTAGGCCAGTATACAGTAGGCCAGTATACAGTAGGCCAGCATACAGTAGGCCAGTATACAGTAGGCCAGCATACAGTAGGCCAGTATACAGTAGGCCAGCATTCAGTAGGCCAGTATACAGTAGGCCAGCATACAGTAGGCCAGCATACAGTAGGCCAGTATGCAGTAGGCCAGTATGCAGTAGGCCAGTATACAGTAGACCAGCATACAGTAGGTCAGTGTACAGTAGGCCAGCATACAGTAGGCCAGCATACAGTAGGCCAGCGTACAGTAGGCCAGCATACAGTAGGCAAGCATACAGTAGGCCAGCATACAGTAAGCCAGCATACAGTAGGTCAGCATACAGTAGGCCAGCATACAGTAGGCCAGTATACAGTAGGCCGGTATACAGTAGGTCAGTATACAGTAGGTCAGTATACAGTAGGCCAGCGTACAGTAGGTCAGTGTACAGTAGGCCAGTATACAGTAGGCCAGTATACAGTAGGCCAGCATACAGTAAGCTAGTATACAGTAGACCAGTATACAGTAGACTAGGCCAGTATACAGTAGGTCAGTATAAAGTAGGTCAGTATACAGTAGACCAGTATACAGTAGACTAGGCCAGTATACAGTAGGTCAGTATACAGTAGGCTAGGCCAGTATACAGAAGGTCAGTATACAGTAGGTCAGTATACAGTAGACCAGTATACAGTAGACTAGGTCAGTATACAGTAGGTCAGTATACAGTAGGCCAGTATACAGTAGGTCAGTATACAGTAGGCCAGCATACAGTAGGCCAGCGTACAGTGGGCCAGCATACAGTAGGCTAGGTCAGTATAGAACAGGTTACAGTAGGCCAACATAGAGTAGACCAGCACACAGTAGGTCAGTATACAGTAGGCCAGTACACAGTAGGCCAGTACACAGTAGGCCAGTACACAGTAGGCCAGTATACAGTAGGCCAGTATAAAGTAGGAAAGTATGCAATCGTCAAGTAAAGCGTAGGCTAGGCCAATATACAGTAGGTCAGTATACAGTAGCCTAGGCCAGTATACAGTAGTCCAGGATACAGTAGGCCAGTATACAGTAGGCCAGCATTCAGTAGGCCAGTATACAGTAGGCCAGCATACAGTAGGCCAGCATACAGTAGGCCAGTATGCAGTAGGCCAGTATGCAGTAGGCCAGTATACAGTAGGCCAGCCAGTAGGTCAGTGTACAGTAGGCCAGCATACAGTAGGTCAGTGTACAGTAGGCCAGCATACAGTAGGCCAGCATAGGCCAGCATAGGCCAGTATACAGTAGGCCAGGCCAGCGTACAGTAGGTCAGCATACAGTAGGCCAGCATACAGTAGGCCAGCATACAGTAAGCCAGCATACAGTAGGTCAGCATACAGTAGGCCAGCAGTAGGTCAGTGTACAGGCCAGTATACAGTAGGCCAGCATACAGTAGGTCAGTATACAGTAGGCCAGCATACATAGGCCAGTATACAGTAGGCCAGCGTACAGTAGGTCAGTGTACAGTAGGCCAGTATACAGTAGGCCAGTATACAGTAGGCCAGCATACAGTAAGCTAGTATACAGTAGACCAGTATACAGTAGACTAGGCCAGTATACAGTAGGTCAGTATACAGTAGACTAGGCCAGTATACAGAAGGTCAGTATACAGTAGGTCAGTATACAGTAGACCAGTATACAGTAGACTAGGTCAGTATAGAGTAGGTCAGTATACAGTAGGCCAGTATACAGTAGGCTAGGTCAGTATACAGTAGGCCAGCATACAGTAGGCCAGCATACAGTGGGCCAGCATACAGTAGGCTAGGTCAGTATACAGTAGAACAGGTTACAGTAGGCCAACATAGAGTAGACCAGCACACAGTAGGTCAGTATACAGTAGGCCAGTACACAGTAGGCCAGTACACAGTAGGCCAGTATAAAGTAGGCCAGTATAAAGTAGGAAAGTATGCAATCGTCAAGTAAAGCGTAGGCTAGGCCAATATACAGTAGGTCAGTATACAGTAGCCTAGGCCAGTATACAGTAGTCCAGGATACAGTAGGCCAGTTTAAAGAAGGTCAGTATACAGTAGGTGAGTATACAGTAGGCCAGTACACAGTAGGCCAGTATACAGTAGGCCAGTGTAAGGTAGGCTAGTATACAGTAGGCCAGCATACAGTAGGTCAGAATACAGTAGGTGAGTATACAGTAGGTGAGTATACAGTAGGCCTGTACACAGTAGGCCAGTACACAGTAGGCCAGTACACAGTAGATCAGTACAAAGTAGGCCAGTACACAGTAGGTCAGCATACAGCAGACCAGTTTACAGTAGCTCAGTATACAGTAGGCCAGTATATAGTAGGCCAGCAGTAGCCTAATCCAGTATTCAGTAGGCCAGTGTACAGTAGATCAGTACACAGTAGGCCAGTACACAGTAGATCAGTACACAGTAGGCCAGTACACAGTAGGTCAGCATACAGCAGACCAGTTTACAGTAGCTCAGTATACAGTAGGCCAGTATATAGTAGGCCAGCAGTAGCCTAATCCAGTATTCAGTAGGCCAGTGTACAATAGGTCAGTATACAGTAGGCCAGTGTACAACAGGTCAGTATACAGTAGGCCAGTGTACAATAGGTCAGTATACAGTAGGCCAGTATACAGCAAGTCAGTATACAGTAGCCTAATCCAGTGTAACATAAGTCATTATATGATTTTGAATGGCATGGGTGCACATTTGATGCCGAAGGGAAGCGTTGAGTGTTGATCAACCATGGTAACAGGGGTATTTTCCTTAGGTAAACCCGGTTGAATCATAGCTGGCACAAACAAACCAGCATTGTGCACCAACTTGCTTCTCAATGTCCGTGGCCTCGCAATCATCACAGATCTATATGAATTATTTTAACATATAAAAATACAAGCTCTCACATGAAGCTCTTTCTCCTCCGCGGTGCTGGCCTGGCACCAAAATGACACCAGCAGAAATTGAGATCACTGGAGAAAAAAAAATGGAAAAAAAAAAAAATGAAAAAAAGTAATACGATAGGATGGGTGTTGCTCTTTTCTGACATAATTGACATGTTCAAGTTGCCTGGGATTGAATTCAACATGTTGGTGGTTTGGATGTTTTATTGTAATAATGCCAGTGGGACATGGGTTGTTTGAGACAGAGAGGAGAATGGGTGTTGGTGGAGTATAGCGTATCATTCAATACAGTAGTCAACAATGACAACCTGTTCAGAGCAACAGTGAAACTCATGTCTTGTGGTGTGTGAAGTCTACCTCTGAAATATCATTGTTGTTTCACCACGCAGTAACTCAGTGATATTCAATCTTAACCATTATGACAAACCACCAGCCGGTTATCACAAACCACCAGGTTGAATAGAAGACACTACATTATCACAAACCACCAGCCTGTTGAATAGAAGACATTACATTATCACAAACCACCAGGTTGAATAGAAGACATTACATTATCACAAACCACCAGGTTGAATAGAAGACACTACATTATCACAAACCACCAGCCTGTTGAATAGAAGACATTACATTATCACAAACCACCAGGTTGAATAGAAGACACTACATTATCACAAACCACCAGCCTGTTGAATAGAAGACATTACATTATCACAAACCACCAGGTTGAATAGAAGACACAACATTATCACAAACCACCAGCCTGTTGAATAGAAGACATTACATTTTCACAAAGCACCAGCCTGTTGAATAGAAGGCACTACATTATCACAAACCACTAGGTTGAATAGAAGACATTACATTATCACAAACCACTAGGTTGAATAAAATACATTACATTATCACAAACCACTAGGTTGAATAAAATACATTACATTATCTCAAACCACCAAGTTGAATACACTAGAAGCTCACCCAACCCCTATAGTGCCTGCCAAAGGGTCGACCACATAAAGAGATCCCGACAGAGCAAAACAATAACCGTTGTTCAATAGGATATGCAACAGCTACAAGTGAGGAGAAATAACAGGAAAACACCCTTCAGATCAGAGGCTCCCAGTGGAATTTATGTGAAAAGTGAGGGTACGTTTGGACAAGCGGCTAGCCAGCCAGTCAGATGACTTATGAGAGAGATGACTCTCTCTCTCTCTCACACTCACTCTCTCACACTCACTCACTCTCACACTCACTCTCTCACACTCACTCACTCACTCACTCACTCACTCACTCACTCACTCACTCACTCACTCACTCACCACTCACTCACTCACACTCACTCACACTCACTCTATCTCTCACTCACTCACCTCAATCACCTCACTGTGCTGAAGATCTAGGTGCTGCTGTAGGCCCTCCTTGGTTGGTGACAGAATCAATATCTCTCTCCCTCTATCTCTCTCAATTCAATTCAATTCAAGGGGCTTTATTGGCATGGGAAACATGTGTTAACATTGCCAAAGCAAGTGAGGTAGATAATATACAAAAGTGAAATAAACAATAAAAATGAACAGTAAACATTACACATACAGAAGTTTCAAAACAATAAAGACATTACAAATGTCATATTACGTATATATACAGTGTTGCAACGATGTACAAATGGTTAAGGGTACACAAGGGAAAATAAATAAGCATAAATATGGGTTGTATTTACAATGGTGTTTGTTCTTCACTGGTTGCCCTTTTCTTGTGGCAACAGGTCACAAATCTTGCTGCTGTGATGGCACACTGTGGAATTTTACCCAGTAGATATGGGAGTTTATCAAAATTGGGTTTGTTTTCAAATTCTCTGTGGATCTGTGTAATCTGAGGGAAATATGTGTCTCTAATATGGTCATACATTTGGCAGTTGATTAGGAAGTGCAGCTCAGTTTCCACCTCATTTTGTGGGCCGTGTGCACATAGCCTGTCTTCTCTTGAGAGCCAGGTCTGCCTACGGCGGCCTTTCTCAATGGCAAGGCTATGCTCACTGAGTCTGTACATAGTCAAAGCTTTCCTTAAGTTTGGGTCAGCCATAGTGGTCAGGTATTCTGCCCTTGTGTACTCTCTGTTTAGGGCCAAATAGCATTCTAGTTTGCTCAGATATTTTGTTAATTCTTTCCAATGTATATTTTTGTTATCTCATGATTTGTTTGGGTCTAATTGTGTTGCTGTCCTGGGGATCTGTGGGGTCTGTTTGTGTTGGTGAACAGAGCCCCAGGACCAGCTTGCTTAGGGGACTCTTCTCCAGGTTCATCTCTCTGTAGGTGATGGCTTTGTTATGGAAGGTTTGGGAATCACTTCCTTTTAGGTGGTTGTAGAATTTAATGGCTCTTTTCTGGATTTTGATAATTAGTGGGTATCTGCCTAATTCTGCTCTGCATGCATTATTTGGTGTTCTACGTTGTACACGGAGGATATTTTTGCAGAATGCTGTAAATTGGCTTGGGCTAGTGTAAGAGTGGGGGTTGGGCTTGTTTGCCCGCTCACTACCTGGGTGTATGTGTGACTTCCATGTTGAGGCCCTCTTTGCGGGGGTGGGGTGTATGAGGTGGGCAGAAGGGGCATAGGTCTGATCTGAGGGGGCCTAAATGGGGTGTGGGCATGGTTGATGTGGGGGGGTGTTGATTGGTTTGGGTGGGGGTGTGGATCTAGCTGGGGATGCTGTGGTCTGGATGTAAGTCCTCTCAGAGTGGGTCCTCTATGTGTAGGTCCAGGGGAGGGTCCCGCAGGTCTGGGAGAGAGACTTGCTGGTCTGGGTGGGGTGTCTATTGATCTGTTGCTCCTGTGTGAAGTGTTGGGGATACGTTTGAGAGCGATGTCCTTTAGAGTCCGGGCAAAGGTGGGCACTGCTGGTGAGAGCCGCTGGGCTTGGGGTTCTTCATTTGTCTGTTCTGCTGTGTTGTCGATGCTATGGTCTCTCTCTATCTCTCTCTCTCTCTTTCTGTGTGTCCATCGTTCTCTCTCTCTCTCCCTCTGTGTGTGTCTCTCTCTCTCTCTCTCTCTCTATCTGCGTGTGTCCATCTCTCTGTCTCTCTCTCTGTCTCTCTCTCTCTCTGTCTCTCTCTCTGTCTCTCTCTCTCTCTCTGTTTCTCTCCTCCTGTCACTCACTGACTCTCTCACTCTCTCTCTCTCTCTCTTATTCTGCATGCAGAATCTCAAATTGGTGTTTATCCCATTTTGTGAATTCTTGGTTGGTGAGAGGACCCCAGACCTCACAACCATGAAGGTCAATGGGTTCTATAACTGATTCAAGTATTTTTAGCCAGATCCTAATTGGTATGTCGAATTTTACGTTCCTTTTGAAGGCATACAATTCCTTTCTTGCCTTGTCTCTCAGATCGTTCGCAGCTTTGTGGAAGTTACCTGTGGCGCTGATGTTTAGGCCAAGGTATGTATAGTTTTTTGTGTGCTCTAGGGCAACAATGTCTAGATGGAATTTGTATTTGTGGTCCTAGTCTTACTGAGATTCACTGTCAGGGCACAGGTCTGGCAGAATCTGTGCAGAAGATCTCTCCTCTCTCTCTCTCTCTCTCTCTCTCTCTCTCTCCCCCTCTCTCCTGTCTCTCTCTTTCTCTCTCTCTGTCTCTCTCCCCCTCTCTCCTCTCTTCTGCCCCCCTCTCTCTCTCTCTCTCTCTCTCTCTCTCTCTCTCTCTCTCTGTGTGTGTCCAACTCTTTCTCTCTCTCGCCTGTCTCTCTCTCTCTCTCTCTCTCTCTCTCTCTCTCTCTCTCTCTCTCTCTATCTGTGTCCATCTCTCTCTCTCTCTCTCTCTCTCTCTCTCTCTCTCTCTCTCTCTCTCTCCTCTCTCCTCTCCTCTCTCTCTCTCTCTATCTCTCTTTATCAGTGTGTCCATCTCTCTCTCTCTCTGACTCTACCACTAACACATTCTGTACTACCAATACCTTAGACTCTCCCCATTCACTAACACATTCTGTACTACCAATACCTTAGACTCTCCCCATTCACTAACACATTCTGTACTACCAATACCTTAGACTCTCCCCATACACTAACACATTCTGTACTACCAATACCTTAGATTCTCCCCATACACTAACACATTCTATATTACCAATACCTTAGACTCTCCCCATACACTAAAACATTCTATATTACCAATACCTTAGACTCTCCCCATACACTAACACATTCTATATTACCAATACCTCACATTCTCCCACTAACACATTCTATATTACCAATACCTTAGATTCTCCCCATACACTAAAACATTCTATATTACCAATACCTTAGACTCTCCCCATACACTAAAACATTCTATATTACCAATACCTTAGACTCTCCCCATACACTAACACATTCTATATTACCAATACCTTAGATTCTCCCCATACACTAAAACATTCTATATTACCAATACCTTAGACTCTCCCCATTCACTAACACATTCTATATTACCAATACCTCACATTCTCCCACTAACACATTCTATATTACCAATACCTTAGACTCTCGCCATACTCTAACACATTCTCAATTACCAATATCTTAGATTCTCCCCATACACTAACACATTCTATATTACCAATACCTTAGACTCTCCCCATTCACAAACACATTCTATATTACCAATACCTTAGATTCTCCCCATACACTAACACATTCTATATTACCAATACCTTAGACTCTCCCACTGGTGAGAGCCAGTTTCATCATTGCGCCTGATGCTTTAAAATTCTTGAAATTTTTCGTATTGACTGACCTTAAAGTAATGATGGACTGTCGTTTCTCTTTGCTTATTTGAGCTTGTTCTTACTATGGACTAGGTATTTTACCAAATAGAGCTATCTTCTCTATACCACCCCTACCTTGTCACAACACAGCTGATTGTCTCAAACGCATTAAGAAGGAAAGAAATTCCACAAATTAACTTTTTTAACTAGGCACACCTGTTAATTGAAATGCATTCCAGGTGACAACCTCATGAATCTGGTTGAGAGAATGTCAAGAGTGTGCAAAGCTTTCATCGATGCAAAGGGTTGCTACTTTGAAGAATCTCAAATATAAAATATATTTTTATTTGTTTCACACTTGGTTGAATGAGTAGATGTGTCCAAATGTTTGATTGGTACTGTAAGTGTTCAGAACCTTTGTTACGAGACTCGAAAATTGAGCTCAGGTGCATCCTGTTTCCATTGACCATCCTTGAGATGTTTCTACGACTTGAGCCCACCTGTTGTAAATTCAATGAAACACATCCACTGAAATGACTTTTTGCAGATTAAACCACTGTGAGTAAATGTTTTCCTTTCTTGGGTTTGGTTGTATAGGGGTCTGCATTGAGAGCATAGACCCAATCCCAGCTTTCACCACACTACAGAGCACCCTGCCCTGTTGCATGCCATGCCAACGATTGGATCAGGAATGGGATACATCTGGAATACAACACACGATACTGTCAGGTCATTAAGCGTGAAGAGCTCCCGGCATGACAAGATAGATGCGGGAGAGAGGGAGGGATTCTATAAAAGTGTTCAGTCACGAATACCCTCTTCAGCTCTGACTAAGTCCCAGGCTGTCATGAATACCCTCATCAGCTCTGACTAAGTCCCAGGCTGTCATGAATACCCTCATCAGCTCGGACTAAGTTACAGGCTGTCATGAATACCCTCATCAGCTCTGACTAAGTCCCAGGCTGTCATGAATACCCTCATCAGCTCTGACTAAGTCCCAGGCTGTCATGAATACCCTCATCAGCTCTGACTAAGTCCCAGGCTGTCATGAATACCCTCATCAGCTCTGACTAAGTCCCAGGCTGTCATGAATACCCTCATCAGCTCTGACTAAGTCCCAGGCTGTCACGAATACCCTCATTAGCTCAGACTAAGTCCCAGGCTGTCATGAATACCCTCATCAGCTCTGACTAAGTCCCAGGCTGTCACGAATACCCTCATCAGCTCGGACTAAGTCCCAGGCTTTCACGAATACCCTCATTAGCTCTGACTAAGTCCCAGGCTGTCACGAATACCCTCATCAGCTCTGACTAAGTCCCAGGCTGTCACGAATACCCTCATCAGCTCGGACTAAGTCCCAGGCTGTCACGAATACCCTCATCAGCTCGGACTAAGTCCCAGGCTGTCACGGTAAAGAGCGTTGGGCCAGTAAACGAAAGGTTGCTGCTTCGAATCCCAGAGTCGACTAAGTAAACAATCTGTCGATGTGCCCTTGAGCAAGGCACTTCACCCTAATTGCCCCTGGAAGTCGCGCTGGTTAAGAGTGTCTGTTAAATAACTCAAATAGAAAATATAATGAATACTCTCATCAGCTCTAAGTCCCAGGATGTGTCCCAAATGGCACTGTAAACCCCCAAAACCCAAAAGGGCCCGATTTAAAAGTAGTGCATTATAAAGGGAATAGGGGGACAGTTGGGACTCAGCCCTAGTTCTGTCTGTCAGGCCTGTGCACGATCCCAGAGACCTATTCAGGTGTAGAGCAACATGACATCATGACCAAGGTCACGCTCGAGGAAACACATTATTTCCCATTCACCCTTTCAGATTCAGCTTAACTGTAAGGTGATATATCAATTAGTTAAATGTTGCTGTAGGGATATCGGAATCGGCCGTAAAAGAATTTGCTGAAATCACTGATAGGGAGGAGTAAGAACGTCTCTAATATGCGAGAGTCACCTCTACAAGTGGAACTTTTAGGATATACCAGTAGGGTTTTTGGGTGTTCTACAAGTTGGGTTTTCAGGTATTCTACAAGTAGGGTATTTAGGTATTCCACAGGTAGGGTGGTAAAGGTGTTCTACAAGCAGGGGTGATAAGGTATTCTACAAGTAGGGCATTAAGGTATTCTACAAGTATGGGGACGTTAAGGTTTTCTACAAGTAGGGCGTTAAGGTTTTCTACAAGTAAGGATCTGGACAGTGATCTGTGCTAATGTACTAGTGGAGTCCTCAGAGAACCAGAGTCTGCCTGTATGTTTACTGACAGCAGCCACAGGCATAACCTCCGCGGCCTGTCATGCTTTAGGGGCTGACCTCGACCATAGATGAGGGATGCATCCCAAATGGCACCCTATTCCCTATATAGTTCACTACTATTGACCAGAGCTCTGGTAAAAAAAAAGAAGTGAACTACATAGGGAATAGGGTGCCATTTTGTTTTCAGCCGAGATGTTTTCACCTACCTGCTTGGTCGATGATGTCATGGACCGTCACCTCAGTCCACCACACCTGTCAGATCCACATAGCAGCGCGGGCTTCTTATCCCTTTATCACGGCATCATAGGGGCTTGTAACATCTGTCCTATATTTACAAAGATGGAATTAAGCGAAATCTTTGCAGCTAAATCTCTCCTGGGAATGGCAGCGGAGTGCTTTACAAGACATTTAGGAATTTTTATGTTGACATGGGGAAAAAAATGTTGTTTTTAAAAAAAATTTTTTTATATCTCAATAAAAGTAGTGATGCTTATAATAAAGCTTTTATAAGTCCTACCAAACATTAAACAACATGATAATGTCTCATTAGGACCACTACACTCCTTCTACTGGCCTGTTAGATGTCCCTTTTAAAGGGGCCTGGTGCCAGTGTTTTCTCTGTTTTTTGGGGGGGGAACTCCTGGAAAGACACGCCAGAGCAGGAAGCCTGATTTCAATGCCTATTCCCTTGGGTTAACTCTCTCTTCCCTGGAGTTAACACTCTCTCTCTCTAAGGCCTCCACCCATCCCCCTTATTTCTCTCTCTTCCCTGGAGTTAACACTCTCTCTCTCTAAGGCCTCCACCCATCCCCCTTATTTCTCTCTCTTCCCTGGAGTTAACACTCTCTCTCTCTAAGGCCTCCACCCATCCCCCTTATTTCTCTCTCTTCCCTGGAGTTAACTCTCTCTCTCTCTAAGGCCTCCACCCATCCCCTTATTTCTCTCTCTTCCCTGGAGTTAACACTCTCTCTCTCTCTAAGGCCTCCACCCATCCCCTTATTTCTCTCTCTTCCCTGGAGTTAACACTCTCTCTCTCTAAGGCCTCCACCCATCCCCCTTATTTCTCTCTCTTCCCTGGAGTTAACTCTCTCTCTCTCTAAGGCCTCCACCTATCCCCCTTATTTCTCTCTCTTTCCGTCGCTTTCTCACCATGACATATTTTTCTCACCCCTGGAAAATATACAAGCATGTATGCACAAGCACACAGACACACACATGGCATGCACACAAAAAATGTTCACATACATACTATGTACGTAAGCATGCATGCACACACACATCAAGACACAGACAAACACACATTGAGAGACAAGCCTACATCCCAACAGATAGAGAGAGAGAGAGGCAGAGAAAGACATATAGACAGAGAGAGTGAGAGAGAGAGAGAGAGTGAGAGAGAGTGAGAGAGAGACAGTGAGAGAGAGAGAGAGAGAGAGAGAGAGAGAGAGAGAGAGAGAGAGACAGAGAGAGAGAGACAGAGAGAGAGAGACAGTGAGAGAGAGAGAGAGAGTGAGAGAGAGACAGTGAGTGAGAGAGAGTGAGAGAGAGTGAGAGAGAGTGAGAGAGAGACAGTGAGAGAGAGAGAGAGAGAGTGAGAGAGAGACAGGGAGAGAGTGAGAGAGAGTGAGAGAGAGAGAGAGAGAGAGAGAGAGAGAGAGTGAGAGAGAGAGAGGGAGAGAGTGAGGGAGAGAGAGAGAGAGAGAGAGAGAGAGAGAGAGAGAGAGAGAGAGAGAGAGAGAGAGAGAGAGAGAGAGAGAGACAGAGAGAGAGAGAGAGAGAGAGAGAGAGAGAGAGAGAGAGAGAGAGAGAGACAGAGAGAGAGAGAGACAGAGAGAGAGAGACAGAGAGAGAGAGAGAGAGAGAGAGAGAGAGAGAGAGAGAGAGAGAGAGAGGCCGAGCCAGCCAGACAGACAGACAGTGAGAGAGTTCAGCTACATGCCCTGTAAGGAAAGAACTCTATCATAAGACAAGAAAAATGATAACCCTGTGTACCTTGGCTGCCCAGCGAGGTCTTATATAATGCAGGACATGCATTCTGAAGGGAACCTAAAGGGACATAGCACACAAATACTGCATAGTTCTAGTAATTTCACAAATGTTTAAAATGCTCATCCATCCTAGAGGGGTGAAACACTCTGAAAGATACAGGTTATTAATTCCTACTAACAATACAAAGTCATTAATATTGACAAATTCATTGTAAATTGTGAAAAGTGTGTGTCTTCCGGATGACAGAAACGGATGCCAGTGTATTGTGAGGATCCTGAAACATTACAGTTCGGTTTCTATCAGGCGCAGAAGATTATACAAAATCACATTTTTCACAAAAATCATATTACCGCAATTTGCGCCCTCTGTTAATACTCACATAACTACGTGTCATATATTTTGGTGTTTTCAAGAGATCCAGGGCAAGCAGTGGTTGGTAGGACCATTTCTTTTTTCCAGCATCCTGGCTGGATGCTGTATTTTTGTACTGTAGAAGTACTCTGAACAAAAGGTCCATCTTTCTTGTGCATAGTTGAGCAACACCTCCATTACCCTGATGTACTGTAAGTCATTTCATTACTCTCAACATGACCAATTACAGAGCAGCAATGGACCAACACTGTCCGGCCAAAGTTAGTGTTTTCCAGTGGCCATGGCAACAGCTAGGGGGAAGACTGATTGCGCTCCACACGCAGGAAGTACTGCAAGGACAACAGGATGTGCCCTGGCTCCGCCGTCGAGGGTCTAAGAATTCAAGGAAGTTATTGTACTTTGTGGAATGGCCTGAGGAATGCAAGATGTCTGACGCTTTTGAGGTCCTGGCCATATCACATGTCGGAGGCGACAGGCTTTGAAGATACTAATGTGACTGTTGATAGTAATGTGTCCCTTGATAGTAATGTGTCCCTTGATAGTAATGTGTCTGTTGATAGTAATGTGTCTGTTGGTAGTAATGTCTGTTGATAGTAATGTGTCTGTTGATAGTAATGTGTCTGTCAATAGTAATGTAGCTGTTGATAGTAATGTGTCTGTTGATAGTAATGTGTCTGTTGATAGTAATGTGCCCATTGTTAGATGCATGGGTGCGATTGTGCTGGCACAGTGAAGTCACCCACCTCTTTCCACCTCTCTCTATTCTCCTCTTGACAGTCAGGAATGTCAACATTTGAAATAAAAAGCTTGACTTGGAAAGTCCTGCACTTTTGCATATTTTCAGTCAAATTGTTGTACTGTATGTTTTTAGTTGCATTGTTTCAAGAGAGAACACCATCTCTGTTGGTGATGGCACCCAACACTGTAACAGAACTCACAGTTGAAGTTGATCATCGTTCTACCTCAGAAACAGCATGTGCAAAGACCTTGCTACGTGACGTTGAAATCTGGTATATATGAAACCTCTTTGACAGGACAGTCAGAATTATACTGCGTTCATCTACCTCCATTTCTCAATCGCCTCACTTCCTGTTCAGTGGAGACAGAACGTGTCCCAAATGACACCCTATTCCCTATATAGAGCACTACTTTTGACCTAAAGCCCCGTGGGGAACAGGGTGCCATTTTGGACTCACATTAGACATTGGTGGCTCAGATGAGCTTTTGGTGCTGAGCTCAGTCTTTAATCCGTGGTCCCAACTAAGTCAGAGGTTCCTCTCTAACACTGTTCTGTTCCTCTGGACATCTCAGGTTTCCCCCTGGCCTGCATTCTTCCCTCCAACTGTGTGTCTGATCCTGTGTGAGGCTTCACGCCTCCACCTGCCTAATTGGTCCTGGGATGGGTCCTACTCTGCCCCCCCCCCCGTTCAGAAGCTGTGTGTCTGTTCTAAATAGCACCCTATTCCTTATGTAGTGCACTACTTTTGACCAGGTCCCATAGGGTAATAGGGTGCCATTTTGGACACAACCCTGGTCTCGCCGTGTTCCGGTTTGTTCCAGGGTGTTCCAAGTGACAGTCTCGACAGTCCCTCTCCCTGATGCGTGGATAGAACTGTATGCCCAGAGGTCAGGGGTTACAGAGGGTCAGGGGTTAACGCTACAGGCTGCGCACCAACAACAAACAATTCGTCCCAAATCTCTTCAGCCCACTCTCTGTTCCATCAACACTGGAAGCCCCTCAATCTCTTCGCACCCAAAACAAACACCATCACATCCATTACCTTATTAGAGTTATGATGATAGTAGTTGGATGTTCATACTGATACTGTACATCTTAGGACTGAATGCAGACTACCTCTCCTATTTCATCTCATCAGTAATCTGGGCCGTTACGAAGATGCAATAGGGAGAGATTGGCAAGAGGGGAAGTCATGCTTAAGTTAAGGGTTTTGGGGGAATGAGGGTTTGAGGGTTTGAGTGTTGATCCAGTGAAGGGATCAAATGTTTGCCCGGTGCTGACAGGTACGTTGGGCCTGTGGAGCTGTGGGGTCTGTTTGCGTGCCTGAGGTGTAGCAAACTGCATGTTGGCTCACTCTGATGATGTGTTGTTCAATGGAAAGGTTAACAGGTTTGACCTTCCTGTTCTCTAGCCACCACGATGATCAAGAACACAGACACACGGACGAGGAAGCAGAAAACCTGAAACCTGAGTTATGGAGGTAAAAAACAAATGATGTAGGTTGTTATATTGGTACAATATTTATCTTCCCAAGATGAGTGTTGTATAAAAACACCATTACTTTCACTTCTAAAATAATAACAATAATAAATAATAATAATAATAGATGGAATTTATATAGCCCTGTTCAAAGACTCAAAGACACATGAACCCTACCTTGAACAAACCATTAACCCTTTTACTAAACTACTTTGTACAGGCGAAAAGCCCAGCACTCTGACTAGCATAGTTGTCTTCTTTTAAAGACTATGGAAACTTCAATTTTCAGATACTTTTTTTGATTTAACTAGGCAAGTCTGTTAAGAATACATTTCTATTTGAAATGACGGCCTACACCGTGACAACGCTGGGCCGCCCTATGATACTCCCAATCACAAACGGTTGTGACACAGCCTGGATGCGAACCAGGGCGTCTGAGGTGACACTTCAAGTACTGAGGCGCAATGACTTAGACCACTGCGCATTAATCTATCACAATTAATCTATCACAAACTGAAATTAGCAGCCGGAAGATCCAATCCCTGAAACAGACAGACTTTAGGTAGAAGTCAGCACAGACAAACATATTCAGTCATGTTGAGTATTAGGAGTCAACACAGAAAATATTTCAAAAACTAAAAGCATTGTATTTGAGATAAATGAATCACTAAACCCTAAACCTCAACTAACTGTCATGGTCAAAACATATTGACCAAAAACTATGGGGGAGTAAATGAAGCGCTTCTCTGCTTTCTGACATCGCTATCAACAAAATAAGTCCAAGTTTTGTAGCACCTGGAATACTGTCCAGTCATATGGAATACTGTTTAGTCATATAGAATACTGTCTAGACATATGGAATACTGTCCAGTCATATGGAATACTGTCCAGTCATATGGAATACTGTTTAGTCATATAGGATACTGTCAAGTCATATGGAATACTGTTTAGTCATATAGGATACTGTCAAGTCATATGGAATACTGTCCAGCCATATGGAATACTGTCCAGTCATATGGAATACTGTTTAGTCATATAGGATACTGTCAAGTCATATGGAATACTGTCCAGCCATATGGAATACTGTCCAGTCATATGGAATACTGTCCAGTCATATGGAATACTGTCCAGTCATATGGAATACTGTCCAGTCATATGGAATACTGTTTAGTCATATAGGATACTGTCCAGTCATATGGAATACTGTCCAGTCATATGGAATACTGTTTAGTCATATAGAATACTGTCTAGACATATGGAATACTGTCCAGTCATATGGAATACTGTCCAGTCATATGGAATACTGTTTAGTCATATAGGATACTGTCAAGTCATATGGAATACTGTCCAGCCATATGGAATACTGTCCAGTCATATGGAATACTGTCCAGTCATATGGAATACTGTCCAGTCATATGGAATACTGTCCAGTCATATGGAATACTGCCCAGTCATATGGAATACTGTCTAGTCATATGGAATACTGTTTAGTCATATAGAATACTGTCTGGACATATGGAATACTGTCCAGTCATATGGAATACTGTCCAGTCATATGGAATACTGCCCAGTCATATGGAATACTGCCCAGTCATATGGAATACTTTTCAGTCATATGGAATACTGTCCAGCCATATGGAATACTGTCCAGTCATATGGAATACTGTCCAGTTATATGGAATACTGTCCAGTCATATGGAATACTGTCCAGTCATATGGAATACTATCCAGTCATATGGAATACTGTCCAGTCATATGGAATACTGTCCAGCCATATGGAATACTGTCCAGTCATATGGAATACTGTCCAGTCATATGGAATACTGTCCAGTCATATGGAATACTGTCCAGCCATATGGAATACTGTCCAGTCATATGGAATACTGTCCAGTCATATGGAATACTGTCCAGCCATATGGAATACTGTCCATTCATATGGAATACTGTCCAGTCATATGGAATACTGTCCAGTCATATGGAATACTGTCCAGCCATATGGAATACTGTCCAGTCATATGGAATACTGTCCAGTCATATGGAATACTGTCCAGCCATATGGAATACTGTCCAGTCATATGGAATACTGTCCAGTCATATGGAATACTGTCCAGTCATATGGAATACTGTCCAGTCATATGGTCAAGTGACACACAAGAGGGACAATTACACTTGGCCCAGAACAGAGCAGCACAGCTGGCCCTTAAATGTACAAATAGAGATAACATGAATGGGAAAGGGGGATACTTAGTCAGTTGTCCAACTGAATGCACTAGGCTACCTGCCGCCGTGAATGTCAATCTCTCCTGGTTTAAAGTAGAGGAGAGATCGACTGCATCTCTACTGGTCTTTGTGAGAGGGATTGACATGTTGAAAACACTGAGCTGTCTGATCAAACAACTAACACACAGCTCAGACACCCATGCATACCCCATAAGACATGCCACCAGGGGTCTCTTCACGGTCCCAAGTCCAGAACAGACTCTGGGAAACACACAGTACTAAATAAAGCCATGACTACATGGAACTCTATTCCACATCATGTAACTCAAGTGAGCCGTAAAATCAGATTTAAAAAACAGATAAAACTATACCTTACGGAACAACGCGGACTGTGAAGAGAGACACACACATACACACACAAACTCTCCCATTCAACCATGGGTGATAGGAGTCAGCACAGACAATCCCATTCAACCATGGGTAATAGAAGTCAGCACAGACAATCCCATTCAACCATGGGTAATAGGAGTCAGCACAGACAATCCCATCCAACCATGGGTAATAGGAGTCCTCTAGAGGTGATGCAAGGTACTGTAAATGTGACTACTCAGAAACAGGGATTACTGTTAGGGCACACTTGTTTTGCTAGATCATCAACTCCAATTTCCATTCGTACGTGTCCGCACACTCATTTAGAAAGGTCCTCATTGCTTAAAAATAAAGGAGACACTGTACTGAAACATGTAATAGAGACTGTTCTGAAACATAAAATAGAGATGGTTCTGAAACATAAAATAGAGATGGTTCTGAAACATAAAATAGAGATGGTTCTGAAACATAAAATAGAGATGGTTCTGAAACATGTAATAGAGACTGTACTGAAACATGTAATAGAGACTGTTCTGAAACATGTAATAGAGACTGTACTGAAACATAAAATAGAGATGGTTCTGAAACATGTAATAGAGACTGTTCTGAAACATGTAATAGAGACTGTACTGAAACATAAAATAGAGATGGTTCTGAAACATGTAATAGAGACTGTACTGAAACATAAAAGAGAGATGGTTCTGAAACATGTAATAGAGACTGTACTGAAACATGTAATAGAGACTGTACTGAAACATAAAATAGAGATGGTTCTGAAACATGTAATAGAGACTGTACTGAAACATGTAATAGAGACTGTACTGAAACATGTAATAGAGACTGTACTGAAACATAAAAGAGAGATGGTTCTGAAACATAAAATAGAGATGGTTCTGAAACATAAAAGATAGACTGTCTTAAATTCTAAGGATGAGATTGTATTCATATTATTACACAACTCAAATTTAAACAAATATGTTGTAAAAGGAGCTCTGAAAAATAGCTTCAACTTTCTTTGCTGTATTTCCACAAACGGTCAGCTGCACACATTCTAATGAGGGCAATGTAAACCAAGTTTGGGGTCAATTTCATTTAAATTTCAGTCAATTCATTTCCTCTCAATTATTTTCAATGAGAAAAATGGGGAATTGGAATTTGGTTTACTTTCTGAATTGACTGGAATTGAAATGGAATTGACTGACCCCAACCCTAATGTAAACTTTACTCTCTGCTCGGTTCAGGAGACCCAGGCTCCACTCCTCGACCAGGGGACACAGGCTCCACTCCTCGACCAGGGAACACAGGTTCCACTCCTCGACCAGGGGACACACGACCAGGGGACCCAGGCTCCTCTCCTCAGCCAGGGGACACAGGCTCCACTCCTCGACCAGGGGACCCAGGCTCCACTCCTCAACCAGGGGACACAGGCTCCTCTCCTCAGCCAGGGGACATATACATGTAGATACACTAACCAAGCAATGGCACATTGAATAGCAGCTTTCTAAGTTATTTCTAATTAGGGTTATTTATTTATTCATTTTGTGGCCCGTGTTTTGTTTTTGTGGGAGGAGGGGTGATTACTTTGTTTCCTGGTCTCCCCTAAACTTCCCAATGATTTACTGCATTGCTTGCTCTGAGTAAACATAAAACAAACCTCTACATATACTCTTAGTGTACAAAACATTAGTATCACCTTCCTAATATTGAATTGCAGATTTTGCCATCAGAACAGTCTCAATTCGTTAGGGTATGGACTCTATAAGGTATCAAAAGTGTTCCTCAGGGATGCTGGCCCATGTTGACTCCAATACTTCCCACAGTTGTGTCAAGTTGGCTTGATGTCCTTTTGAGTGGTGGACCATTCTTGGCACACATGGGAAACTGTTAAGCGTGAAAAACACAGCATCGTTGCAGTTCTTGACACAAACCGGTGCACCTGGCACCTACAGTACTACCATACCCCATTCAAAGGTACTTAAATCTTTTGTCATACACAATCCATGTCTCAGTTGTCTCAAGGCTTAAAAATCCTTCTTTAACCTGTCTTCTCCCATTCATCTACACCTGATTGAAGTGGATTTAACAGGTGACATCAATAAGGGATCGTAGCTTTCACCTGAATTCACCTTGTCAGTCTATGTCATGGAAGAACACATATTTTTAATTTGACATGTAGTTGAATACAACATTGTGCTTTGAAATAATGCCACGCATGAATAAAGAACTTATTAAAGTAGTGATGACCCACCCTGATGCTGACAGTTCTTGGTGAAGTGGTAGTTAGAGGGTTCTTTAGATGGTGGATGGATGACTCTATGTGTAGACAAACACTGAATGGAGACCAATTATTCTTTTATCTTTTTTTTTAATGATGAACTGACCATGTCTTCAGCCATGCATCAACTCAACTACTTCCTGTTTGCTCCCAATAATTGTAAACCGGGTACACATTCCAACCGAGACGATATACCCAGTGGTGTAAAATAACGAAGTAAAATTATTTTTGAAGTACTACTTAAGTCATTTTTGGGGGGTATCTGTACTTTACTATTTATATTTTTGACAACTTTTTATTTTACTCCACTACCAACCTAAAGAAAATAATGTACTTTATACTCAATACATTTTCCCTGACACCCAAAAATACTCGTTGCGTTTAGAATGCTCAGGCAGGAGAGCAATATGGTCCAATACACGCATCTATCAATATAATGCGTTATCATCCCTACTGTATCTGATCTAGCGGACTTACTAAACACAAATAATGCTGGAGTGG
This sequence comes from Oncorhynchus tshawytscha, assembly GCF_018296145.1. NCBI lineage: Eukaryota > Metazoa > Chordata > Actinopteri > Salmoniformes > Salmonidae > Oncorhynchus > Oncorhynchus tshawytscha. The sequence continues at coordinate 9,656,975 of NC_056441.1, read as the reverse complement.
GGTGTGCCCCTGGCTGTACGTACATTTAAAAAATAAAGAAAATGGTGCCTTCTGATTTGGAATTTGATGTCTAGTATTGACTTTTACTTTGTACTTTTACTCAAGTATGACAGTTGACTACTTTTCCCACCACTGTACTTAAGTCCATTTAAAACCAGATACTTTTGGACTTTTACTCAAGTAGTATTTTACTGGGGGGCATTCACTTTAACATGAGTCATTTTCTATTAAGTTAGCTATAGTTTAATTCAAGCATGAAAATGTAGTACTTTTTCCATCACTGGATATACCACAGGTAAAAATACTTGTTTCTCTATATGATATATAACTGCATTGTTGTTGATATACAGTAGTTCTGTATACCACCCCTACATTGTCACAACACAATTGATTAGCTCAAACGCAATAAGAAGATAAGAAATTCCAGAAATTATCTTTTAAGAAGGCACAACTGATAGTTTAAATGAATTCCAGGTGACTGCCTCCGGAAGCTGGTTGAGAGAATGCCAAGAGTGTGCAAAGCTGTCATAAAGGCAAAGGGTGGCTATTTGAAGATTCTCAAATATAAAATCTATTTTGATTTGTTTAACACTTTTTTGGTTACTACATGATTCCATATGTGTTATTTTATAGTTTTGATGTCTTCACTATTATTCTACAATGTAGAAAAGTAAAAATAAAGAAAAACCCTTGAATGAGTAGGTGTTCTAAAACTTTGGACCGGTAGTGTACAGCAGAATCTCCCCTGTACCATAGAGAGTGAACAGCCCTTAGCAGTACTATAAACCTACTAGCTATATACAGTACCACACTCCCTTCTGGCCTTATTGATCAATTAATCAAACTCTGCTTTAATGAATTCAATCATAAATCAATCATAAATGAATCATGAAATAATCCTACACTGTTTAGTGTTCTCTGGTAACATGCCCTGACATTGGCCACTAGATAGCAGTATAACTATATTCTGAGGTAGAAAGCACTGTTCACCCTCTGCGCATCAAATAACATGTTAAATGTTATCTTTCACATGCGCCAAATAAAACTGGTGTAGACTTTACAGTGAAATGTTTGGTTACAAACCCTTAACCAAACACAAGAAGAATAAAATAACATGCACAAAAACGGAGCAATATACAGGAAGTACCAGTAGCAGATCAATGTGGAGCTATATACAGGAATTACAAGTACCAGATCAATGTGGAGCAATATACAGGAAGTACCAGTAGCAGATCAATGTGGAGCTATATACAGGAAGTACCAGTAGCAGATCAATGTGGAGCAATATACAGGAAGTACCAGTAGCAGATCAATGTGGAGCTATATACAGGGAGTACCAGATCAATGTGGAGCAATATACAGGGAGTACCAGTAGCAGATAAATGTGGAGCTATATACAGGAATTACAAGTACCAGATCAATGTGGAGCTATATACAGGAAGTACAAGTACCAGATCAATGTGGAGCAATATACAGGAAGTACCAGTACCAGATCAATGTGGAGCTATATACAGGGAGTACCAGATCAATGTGGAGCAATATACAGGGAGTATCAGTACCAGATCAATGTGGAGCTATATACAGGAAGTACCAGTACCAGATCAATGTGGAGCTATATACAGGGAGTACCAGTAGCAGATCAATGTGGAGCTACATTTGAAGTTGGAAGTTTACATACACTTAGGATGGAGTCATTAAAACTAGTTTTTCAACCACTCCACAAAGTCTTGTTAACAAACAATAGTTTTGGCAAGTCGGTTAGGACATCTACTTTGTGCAAGACACAAATAATTTTTCCAACAATTGTTTACAGATTATTTAACTTATAATTCACTGTATCACAATACCAGTGGGTCAGAAGTTTACATACACTAAGTTGACTGTGCCTTTCAACAGCTTGGAAAATTCCAGAAAATGATGTCATGGCTTTAGAAGCTTCTGATAGGCTAACTAACATCATTTGAGTCAATTGGAGGTGTACCTGTGGATGTATTTCAAGGCCTACCTTCAAACTCAGTGCCTCTTTACTTGACATCATGGGAAAATCAAAAGAAATCAGCCAAGATCACAGGAAAAAAATGGTAGACCTTCACAAGTCTGGTTCATCCTCGGGAGCAATTTCCAAACACCTGAAGGTACCACGTTCATCTGTACAAACAATAGTACGCAAGTATAAACACCATGGGACCAAGAAGCCATCATACCCCTCAGGAAGGAGACGCGTTCTGTCTCCTAGAGATGAATGTACGTTGGTGTGAAAAGTGCAAATCAATCCCAGAACAACAGCAAAGGACCTTGTGAAGATGCTGAAGGAAACAGGTACAAAAGTATCTATATCCACAGTAAAACGAGTCCTATATCGACATAACCTGAAAGTTCGCTCTGCAAGGAAGAAGCCACTGCTCCAAAACCGCCATCAAAAAAACAGACTACAGTTTGCAACTGCACATAGGGACAACTTTTTGGAGAAATGTCCTCTGATCTGATGAAACAAAAATAGGACTGTTTGGCCATAATGACCATTGTTGTGTTTGGAGGAAAAAGGGGGAGGCTTGCAAACCAAAGAACACCATCCCAACTGTGAAGCACAGGGATGGCAGCATCATGTTGTGGGGGTGCTTTACTGCAGGAGGGACTGGTGCACTTCACAAAATAGATGGCATCATGAGGTAGGAAAATTATGTGGCTTTATTGAAGCAACATCTCAAGACATCAGTAAGTTAAAGCTTGGTCGCAAATGGGTCTTCCAAATGGACAATGACCCCAAGCATACTTCCAAAGTTGTGACAAAATGGCTTAAGGTCAAGGTAAGTCAAGGTATTGGAGTGGCCATCACAAAGTCCTGACCTCAATCCCATATAACATTTGTGGGCAGAACTGAAAAAGTGTGTGCGAGCAAGGAGGACAACAAACCTGAATCAGTTACACCAGCTCTGTCAGGAGGAATGGGCCAAAATTCACCCAACTTATTGTGGGAAGCTTGTGGAAGGCTACCCAAAACATTTGACCCAAGTTAAACAATTTAAAGGCAAAGCTACCAAATACTAATTGAGTGTATGTAAACTTCTGACCCACTGGGAATGTGATGAAAGGAAGAAAAGCTGAAATAAATCATTCTCTCTACTATTATTCTGACATTTCACATTCTTAAAATAAAGTGGTGATCCTAACTGACCTAAGACAGGGAATTGTTTACTAGTATTTAATGTCAGGAAGTGTGAAAAACTGAATTTAAATGTATTTGGCTAAGGTGTATGTAAACGTCCAACTTCAACTGTAATTGGGATGTACCCTACAGTGCTGTGACAACTAGACGAGGCAGAGCCACAGCATGGCTGGAACATGAAAGCACTTAATGAGACAACATGCCGCCAGGGACACTGTCCTGTTATATAAAAGGTAGCTAGCATAGCGCAAACAACAACAACACTGAGTAGAGTTGCTCAGGAGGATAAAACATCTTCCCTGCCTTATACTGTGCCAACCTTTTCTCTTACATCAGACTCTCAGAGAAAGGCAACAGAAAGTTCCACTCTGACATAGGGAAACCAAGACAACTTGCATATAAAGCAATTTGCAAAAGACAAAATGTCTGAATGCTGCGGAATGTTGTGGAAATTCATACACAGGGACACTCAAAGTCAATCTTAAATTAATAATTGTTTATTGTCAGTATGCTGGAGAGGTTCCAAACTTGTCGGACGGGGCCACAGTGCCTCCAGAGCCCTCCTGTCTCAGCCTCCAGTATTTATGCTGCAGTAGTTTATGTGTCCGGGGGCTAGGGTCAGTCTGTTATATCTGGAGTATTTCTCCTGTCTTATCCAGTGCCCTGTGTGAATTTAAGTATGCTCTCTCTAATTCTCTTTCTTTTTTTCTCTCTCTCGGAGGACCTGAGCCCTAGGACCATGCCTCAGGACTACCTGGCATGAGGAGTCCTTGCTGTCCCCAGTCCACCTGGTCGTGCTGCTGCTCCAGTTTCAACTGTTCTGCCTGCGGCTATGGAACCCTGACCTGTTCACCGGACGTGCTACCTGTCCCAGACCTGCTGTTTTCAACTCTCTAGAGACAGCAGGAGCGGTAGAGATATTCTGAATGATCGGCTATGAAAAGCCAACTGACATTTACTCCTGAGGTGCTGACCTGTTGCACCCTCGACAACCACTGTGATTATTATTTTTTGACCCTGCTGGTCATCTATGAACATTTGAACATCTTGGCCATGTTCTGTTATAATCTCCACCTGGCACAGCCAGAAGAGGACTGGCCACCCCTCATAGCCTGGTTCCTCTCTAGGTTTCTTCCTAGGTTCTGGCCTTTCTAGGGAGTTTTTCCTAGCCACAGTGCTTCTACCCCTGCATTGCTTGCTGTTTGGGGTTTTAGGCTGGGTTTCTGTACAGCACTTTGAGATATCAGCTGATGTAAGAAGGGCTTTATAAATAAATGTGATTTTGTTTGACTTGAAGCACCATAGTGAATGTCTGTCAGGAGCTCTAATGAGGCAGTCCCGTTAGTCTGCTTATATACTGACAAGTCATATTTGCATGATTTAGCTTATTCATAATTAATTCATCATTAACGTTTGCTTCATTCATGTAACCGAACATTACTGGGTCGTGCATGTGACAGACCATTAACTCATGAGGCTTCTTCTCTCTTAGCTGAGACCTTGAAATTGAGATATCCCTTTCTCTAAACAAGGTTGTGGGCGTACTGCCAAATTAGACACTGATAGTGAGGATTCGCTCTATCAGTCACTTGCATGAACACAAAAATTGGTTTATAGAAAAACACAAACATAGAACATAGAAATTGGTAAATATAAAAGGACCAACATAACATTTTCCATCACATGACAATAACTGTGCCTAGTGCCAGTACATTAACTCCAGGTATAGGGAATGAGAGCATGGCAGACTCTTGCATGCTGCAAGGTTAGGATAGGGTCATGCTACAAGTTTAGGATAGGGGCATGCTACAAGGTTAGGTTAGAGCCATGCTACAAGGACAGGGGCATGCTACAAGGTTAGGTCAGGGGCATGCTACAAGGACAGGGGCATGCTACAAGGTTAGGATCATGCTACAAGGTTAGGTCAGGGGCATGCTACAAGAACAGGGGCATGCTACAAGGTTAGGGGCATGCTACAAGGTTAGGTCAGGGGCATGCTACAAGGTTAGGTTAGAGCCATGCTACAATGTTAGGTTAGAGCCATGCTACAAGGTTAGGTTGGGGGCATGCTAGAAGGTTAGGTTAGAGCCATGTTACAAGGACAGGGGCATGCTATAAGGTTAGGTTGGGGGCATGCTACAAGGACAGGGGCATGCTACAAGGTTAGGTTAGAGCCATGCTACAAGGACAGGGGCATGCTCCAAGGACAGGCATCAGAGATCTCAGGACAAGTCATGGTCTTTCTTCTCCCCCCTGTCAGGGTGGTGGCAGCCAGAGGAGGCTGGTGGGAGTAGCTAGAGAACGGGATCATTGTGGTTCACATATGTTTGATACCGCTCCATCTATTCCATTCCAGCCATTACAATGAGCCCATCCTCCTGTTGCTCTTCCCACCAGCCTCCACTGGTGGCAGCCGAGCTGGGTCCAACAAGAGACTCTTTCATACAGTAGCTGCTAGTAGTCAGCCTGTTTCAGCTGTGCTGGAGGTAGCTCTGCAGCCTATTCTCTAGGGTGGAGTATGGAGGGGTTGAGGAAGGAGGGGGAAGGGGGGAGTGAATGAGGAGATATCCCCGGTTGTGTCCCAAATGGCACCCTATTCCCTGTATAGTGCACTACTTTTGACCAGAGACCTGGAAATTCATAGACAGAGCTATGGATCCAAAGACTGACCATCTATGATATAAAAATGATAGTTTTAACCATGTTTTGAAGCTATATAGTGTTTGTTTACATTTACTTTGTTCACAAACATTGGTGTAAAACAATATTATAGTTTTGGTTCGGATGGGGTAAGAAAGTTGAACAAAGCTCATGAGGCATTTATGAGTTATATTCTTGAAGAATCAATGGGTATAGTTAATTCCAAAAATGGATGTAGCAACTGCAGGTTGCCTCTTTAATGAAACCTACCAGGAAAACGTTCAGGGGACCATAGTAAAACGTTCTCAGAACCTCCCTGCAGCCTGTATTGTTCCCAGAACAGGATAACATTTTCACTTGTGTCTTATCGGTCAGAAAAATTATGGATTCGTTCCCAGAACTAATGGGAAACAAAAAACATATGTTCCCACAACTTCCAAGAAACCAAATGTGCTCGCTGGGGTCTTATTCCAGAGCTTGCGAACTGTGTTATATACAACCTATTTCTGCCTTGTCTTCTGGTGTAAAGGTGACTTTAATACTCTTATTCCAGAGTCTGGGGGCTGTGTTATATACAACCTATATGATAAGGGAAGACCTTATCGAGATGGTTGTTGCATAACAAGCCTCGTTCCTTCTACAGAATGTTATCCTGCATTGCTCTACCAACATATACTGTATCTCCTGTTTCTCCATCTCCCTCTCCAGTGGCTTCTCTTCTTGTATCTCCTGTTTCTCCATCTCCCTCTCCAGTGGCTTCTCTTCTTGTATCTCCTGTTTCTCCATCTCCCTCTCCAGTGGCTTCTCTTCTTGTATCTCCTGTTTCTCCATCTCCCTCTCCAGTGGCTTCTCTTCTTGTATCTCCTGTTTCTCCATCTCCCTCTCCAGTGGCTTCTCTTCTTGTATCTCCTGTTTCTCCATCTCCCTCTCCAGTGGCTTCTCTTCTTGTATCTCCTGTTTCTCCATCTCCCTCTCCAGTGGCTTCTCTTCTTGTATCTCCTGTTTCTCCATCTCCCTCTCCAGTGGCTTCTCTGTAAAGTCCCAAAGCATGCCCAAAGATGTGTGAAAATAGAGAGCTGCATAAAGCTCTAGTTATATTGTGTGGCAATTCGGGTTCCTATTTCACAGGATATATCCCATGCAAGGCCAGCCAACACTGTGTCACGAAGCAGCAGCACTCAGTCATCTACCATAACAGGCTGAAGTAACAGGGGGCATCTTGGGAGCATATACTGCAATGTGTTATAGGTTAGAGATTCATCCCAAATGGTAAACAATTCCCTATAGTCCACTACCTATTTCCATTGTCCACTACTTTGACTACTATTGGCCCTTGTAAAAGTAGTGCACTACATAGGGAATAGACTCCCATTAGAAACGTAACCTAAGATAAGGGTGAGGCGAGAGGATATGTTTGAGGTGTTCACTCACTCAGTATGCTCTGTGGCCCTATTTGCAGCCTATATCATTCCATTCTCTTGGCTTGAAAGAGACTTGATTATTCAGGTCACAAAGGTATTGTTGGCCTAGTTATGCTAGAGCTATGCTAGAGCTATGCTAGAGGTATGCTAGAGCCATGCTAGAGGTATGCTAGAGCCATGCTAGAGTTATGCTAGAGTTATGCGAGAGGTATGCTAGAGGTATGCTAGAGCCATGCTAGAGGTATGCTAGAGCCATGCTAGAGTTATGCTAGAGTTATGCTAGAGGTATGCTAGAGCCATGTGAGAGGTATGCTAGAGCTATGCTAGAGGTATGCTAGAGCTATGCTAGAGGTATGCTAGAGGTATGCTAGAGCTATGCTAGAGTTATGCTAGAGCTATGCTAGAGGTATACTAGCTAGAGTTTCACCACACGGTGTACCTTTTCTTATCTAGACCATGGCCAGCCACCCACTGAGTATATGGCATGTAATGCAAGACATGGTCCAGTGGCTTAAAGCCTACACACTGATGCCAACTATCCCTTATCCCTCTCAAAACACACAAATACATGATAAAACAAACAAAATATCTTTCCTTGGAATGATAAAGATAGTATTCTGATCTAGCAATGCAATAGCAGTGTGGTGTTTGTCTGAACAACACATTGGCATCAGAGCAACAAGATCTAGAGGTTTTACAAATTTGACTTCAGATTCTGACGTTTATCCACGTTTCCCCAATCCGTGTGTGTTTGAATACTTTACACTAAGGTGCACTGTTTACATCTACAGTATTTATTTTTAAACCACTTGTTATTGATTATCTCATGTCAAAGACCAATTTATTGTGTGATCCTTATCAGTCAGGAGAGATCCATACAATGCTGCCCCAACATTACATTGTAGTCATGAAGCCAACCAATATCCAGCTGTAATATTCTACAGCAATGTGTAGTCAAACGTCGACGTGTTTGACGCCCTGGGCTCTAAGGCTTTAAGGTGACGCTGGTGTGAAACGCCCTGGGCTCTAAGGCTTTAAGGTGACGCTGGTGTGAAACGCCCTGGGCTCTAAGGCTTTAAGGTGACGCTGGTGTGAAACGCCCTGGGCTCTAAGGCTTTAAGGTGACGCTGGTGTGAAACGCCCTGGGCTCTAAGGCTTTAAGGTGACGCTGGTGTGAAACGCCCTGGGCTCTAAGGCTTTAAGGTGACGCTGGTGTGAAAGGCCCTGGGCTCTAAGGCTTTAAGGTGACACTGGTGTGAAACGCCCTGGGCTCTAAGGCTTTAAGGTGACGCTGGTGTGAAACGCCCTGGGCTCTAAGGCTTTAAGGTGACGCTGGTGTGAAAGGCCCTGGGCTCTAAGGCTTTAAGGTGACGCTGGTGTGAAACGCCCTGGGCTCTAAGGCTTTAAGGTGACGCTGGCGTGAAACGCCCTGGGCTCTAAGGCTTTAAGGTGACGCTGGTGTGAAACGCCCTGGGCTCTAAGGCTTTAAGGTGACGCTGGCGTGAAACGCCCTGGGCTCTAAGGCTTTAAGGTGACGCTGGTGTGAAACGCCCTGGGCTCTAAGGCTTTAAGGTGACGCTGGCGTGAAACGCCCTGGGCTCTAAGGCTTTAAGGTGACGCTGGTGTGAAACGCCCTGGGCTCTAAGGCTTTAAGGTGACGCTGGTGTGAAACGCCCTGGGCTCTAAGGCTTTAAGGTGACGCTGGTGTGAAACGCCCTGGGCTCTAAGGCTTTAAGGTGACGCTGGTGTGAAACGCCCTGGGCTCTAAGGCTTTAAGGTGACGCTGGTGTGAAACGCCCTGGGCTCTAAGGCTTTAAGGTGACGCTGGTGTGAAACGCCCTGGGCTCTAAGGCTTTAAGGTGACGCTGGTGTGAAACGCCCTGGGCTCTAAGGCTTTAAGGTGACGCTGGTGTGAAACGCCCTGGGCTCTAAGGCTTTAAGGTGACGCTGGTGTGAAACGCCCTGGGCTCTAAGGCTTTAAGGTGACGCTGGTGTGAAACGCCCTGGGCTCTAAGGCTTTAAGGTGACGCTGGTGTGAAACGCCCTGGGCTCTAAGGCTTTAAGGTGACGCTGGTGTGAAACGCCCTGGGCTCTAAGGCTTTAAGGTGACGCTGGTGTGAAACGCCCTGGGCTCTAAGGCTTTAAGGTGACGCTGGTGTGAAATGCCCTGGGCTCTAAGGCTTTAAGGTGACGCTGGTGTGAAACGCCCTGGGCTCTAAGGCTTTAAGGTGACGCTGGCGTGAAACGCCCTGGGCTCTAAGGCTTTAAGGTGACGCTGGTGTGAAACGCCCTGGGCTCTAAGGCTTTAAGGTGACGCTGGTGTGAAAGGCCCTGGGCTCTAAGGCTTTAAGGTGACACTGGTGTGAAACGCCCTGGGCTCTAAGGCTTTAAGGTGACGCTGGTGTGAAACGCCCTGGGCTCTAAGGCTTTAAGGTGACGCTGGTGTGAAACGCCCTGGGCTCTAAGGCTTTAAGGTGACGCTGGTGTGAAACGCGCTTTCGTTTGCAATTTCAAACGGTTGCTCAAGGATTGGAAATTAAACCTGTATTATATCAGCTCGCTTGCGCTCAGATGGGAGGGGAGGAAATATTTGAGGTGTGCTAATTTCAGGCAGCACTGGTAGGGATATTTAAGACAAACCAAAAGCTGGGTTTAGCAGCGCAACGCGTTTGGTTATGGTATGAATTTTGACAGCGGAAACGCATTCTATCCCGCCGTGATGCATTACAAGAGTAATGTGCTTTTGGTGCATGTATACTTCGTATTTAGAAATAAAAAAAACTCATGTTTTTTCCCCGATTCCATTTATTTGATTAAAAATCAATCATAGCCTCCCCTCCTCTCAATGAAGGCTGCTTTGTTTTTGTCCTGCCCAATGCAATCAAGTAGGTGAGAGCAAGGTATGTTGTCACACTTTCCACGCTGTCTAACATTCACTGGGCACAATACATCACAATGGTATGAATGTCACACCAAATGAATTCATCACATATTTTGTATTCATTACATCTTCATTCCTTATTTCAGTACAGAGGAGTTGTAGACCGTTAAATAGTGACAATTTGCCCCATCAGCAGGTACATTGTCACACTACGTCGGGTAAGTTGTCACATTGGATTATCAATAAATAAGAACAACTGTGAATAACTTTTTCATTTCAAATTCAAAAGAAAATTCAACTTCATTAAAGAACTCAAAATAAAAAACAATCATGCCTAGAGAATCTGGCAAATCATGCCTTTCAATCAAAACAATAATGTTGGCAGAGCACACATTAATTAAGTGGCATGACCACTTTACTTTGAACAATGAAATCGAACGTTCTCTGGTGTGCACATACTGTAGATCCACGGTAATTGTTGGAATCGGAATGTAATGCTGCAGATAACTTGCTTAAATGTGTAAAGTCTTAACAAAACAGACGTGTAAGGATCTATGTGCAGCTGGTGCAGAGGAGTCAGGCGCAGGACAGCAGAGATGAGTGAATAAAAGTAACTTTACTCAAAATCATCAAAATACAAGAGAATTTCCAAGCCCACAATACGGACCACAAATTCAACAAACAATCACTCACAAACAAACATGGGGAATACTATAAATATAAATACTAAACAGGTAATTGGGTGAGTGAAACCAGGTGTGTAAGACAAAGACAAAACAAATGGAAAATTAAAAGTGGATCGGTGGTGGCTAGAAGGCCGGTGACGTCGAACGTTGCCCGAACAAGGAGAGGGACCGACTTCGGCGGAAGTCGTGACAAGACGTGGTGTTTAAACACACTAATGCACAGTTTCTTAACAACCTATACGACGTAAATACGTATCTGACTAATCAGACTCATCTTCAGAGTCACAGTTCTGGCACACATAAATTGCCTGGCCTGAGGTGGAAGCGTCATGGGCCCATTTGTTGCATCTCACACACTTCACCCCAGTCTCCTTTGGAAAGCTGATTAAAGATGGCTCCACACAGACGAGGCAGAAGCACTCCTCTTCATCTGATGATGACTCTTCTATGATTTTTCTTTTTTTAGCTGCCTTGTTCTGTGCAGATCCAAATTTGGACTCCGCCCTCGCTTCCCATTCTTCGGAAAACAGCCTTTTGCTAGATTGTGCCTTATTCTTTTCTTTTTCTAGTGCCTGCTTCACTGGTGTGCCAGTTAGAATTGCTGTTTTGCACCGTTATCTTCCTTTGCAAGCTGGTTTTCGGGGGCCAGATTTTGGATATGGCCGGATGTCCTCTGGAGTTAGTAGTCCGCTGTCAGCAATGGCATAGCTGGACATGGGTGAGCTCGTGCTAGCATAAGAACTGGGCAGGTCTGTGTCTGAGCTCGTGCTAGGCAGGGCTGGAATGGTGCTGGGTCCTGGCAGGTTGGTGTTGGGGCCTGGCAGGATGAAGCTGGGGCCTGGCAGGACTGGAATAGTACAGGGGCCTGGCAGGTTGGTGCTGGGGCCTGGCAGGATGGAATAGTACAGGGGCCTGGCAAATCAAATCAAATCAAATGTATTTATATAGCCCTTCGTTCATCAGCTGATATCTCAAAGTGCTGTACAGAAACCCAGCCTAAAACCCCAAACAGCAAGCAATGCAGGTGTAGAAGCACGGTGGCTCGGAAAAACTCCCTAGAAAGGCCAAAACCTAGGAAGAAACCTAGAGAGGAACCAGGATATGTGGGGTGGCCAGTCCTCTTCTGGCTGTGCCGGGTGGAGATTATAACAGAACATGGCCAAGATGTTCAAATGTTCATAAATGACCAGCATGGTCGAATAATAATAAGGCAGAACAGTTGAAACTGGAGCAGCAGCACGGTCAGGTGGACTGGGGACAGCAAGGAGTCATCATGTCAGGTAGTCCTGGGGCATGGTCCTAGGGCTCAGGTCCTCCGAGAGAGAGAAAGAAAGAGAGAATTAGAGAGAGCATATGTGGGGTGGCCAGTCCTCTTCTGGCTGTGCCGGGTGGAGATTATAACAGAAGGCAGGTTGGTGCTGGGGCATGGCCGGTTGGTGCTGGAGCCTGGCAGGGCTGGAATGTTGCTGGGGCATGGCAGGTTGGTGCTGAGGCATGGCAGGTTGTTGCTGGGGCATGGCAGGTTGGAGCTGGGGCATGGCAGGTTGGTGCTGGAGCCTGGCAGGGCTGGAATGTTGCTGGGGCCTGGCAGGGCAGGGTTGGTGCTGGGGCTTGGTAGGGTTGGGTTCTGAATGGGGCGATCTGTAATGTAGGATGGCGCAAACTCTGATTACAGAAATACATCCCTGTTCTAAGGTTGTACCCCAGCCACCCTAAAGCCAGCCTGAATGTTCAAGTGGGTTGCAGCCAGAGGATAGGTGATTGCCACAATCCCAGGAATGTCATAAATTTACATTGTCTTCCCGGGATTGTTCCTCATCCAGGCATCACACACGGTGTTGATGTGCCTCTTCAGCGGCCCACAGACATACCTGTCAAATGGTTGAAGCCGATGAGAGCAATGTGGTGGGAATAACAGCATAATTATGCCATTTTCTTTGGCATAGTTGAGTCCATCAATGGACAGAAGAGAATGGTGGTTTTGTACAAAAGGATTAAACAGGTCTTCTCCTTTGAGCACTTCGTATGCTCGACGAAATGTTTCAAGGAAGTCCACAAAGTGCACATCTTTCATCCACCCAGAGGGATTTGCCCCTCCTTTGCTGCCAGGTGGCCCGTTGATCAGGAAATGACCGCGGAAGTTGACATGGGGGAATATAAAATATGGAGGTTTACTATTCCCTGTGACTGAGACAGCGCAGGCCAGTGTGACGAGGGATCCCCTTTCAGCGGAGGTCAGTGTCCCTACTTGTTTGAATCCACGTCTGCCCACCACTCTGTCAGGTTTATGTACAGTGGTCACCACAGTTTTATCGACATTCCGTATGTCTCCTGGTCCAAACTGATATCTCTATAGCACTTCTGCTACAATGTCGAAGAAGCATGACCATTTTTTTCTGTTGAAGCTACTTGCCCTGATAAGGCTAGTTCTCTCTGGCTTTCTCAGAGACAGTGTTGGGTGCTTTAAGAAGCACTCCGAGCTGGCCTTTTCTTTTTCTGCCCACATTGATGTGAACTTCAGCTGGTGAGCCACAGCAAACTGGAAGACAAGTCTTCTGACCTCACTTGGCGACAGACCAAAATAAATGTCAACTGACCTAGTAATATACTGAACAAGCTGCATCTCCAAATCAGGTGAAAAAACCTGCTGTGGCTTTTTATAGCCAACCAGTGTTGTTGGCGTGGCTGTCTGACTTTCAACTTCTTCTCTGGTAACCTTTTGACAATCTTTATTTAACTAGGCAAGTCATTTAAGAACAAATTCTTATTTTCAATGACGGCCTAGGAACAGTGGGTTAACTGCCTGTTCCTGAACAGAACGACAGATTCGTACCTTGTCAGCTCGAGGGTTTGAACTTGCAACCTTCCGGTTACTAGTCCAATGCTCTAACCACTAGGCTACCCTGCCGCCCCACATGCCAGAGCCTGTCTTGTGTAGTCCAGGGATATGTCTGCTGCTCTAAACTATACATATATAATAATCCATTTATAGTAACATGTAATACTATTGTCAGAGCTGATTACACAATGTTTTTTGTTCTGTGTCTATGTATACTGGGGCAAGTTGTGACAAAGTGAAGACTTGCCCCAAAGTCATTGAGACAACTTGCCCCAAACTGACATGTGTGCTAATGTTGGCTAAACGGTTAGCTCAAGATAGGACTGCAGCAAAAGTATCAAAAAGACACATTAAATGTCTCCTCTACTCAGTGCAAAATTGTATAATTTTAAACATTCATACCTAACAAATTTTTATGGCATAAAATGTAAAGTGACAATTTTTTGCTTTTGAAGGGGAAAGATAAGAACCTTGTGCTCACCTCAGATTAGAGTGACCTTGACCACATGTGAACAGGAAGTTGACCATAGAACATGTAGTCGCACAAAGTAGCTATTTGATTTTTGAGATAGCGCCTCTAGTGTTGGAGGTATGAACAGTTTGACAACTTATCCGTGTGACAACTTACCTCACTCTCCCCTGGGCTACTCAAGACTGTCGATAAAGGGTTTGGCTCGTCAGACCACTTCGAATAAAATCTTAAATCACTGAAGCTTTGTTAAAAGATCACGTTGGAGAGGAGAAAAACAGTGAGCTGACATTCCCTTTTTATCTATGTGTTGTAGGCAGGCCTACATTATTGTAGCCATGCTTTGGATGTGCGTAAAACCCCCTCCATGATGTAGGCTACATGTGTCCATGCCCATCATGAAATGAGAGATGAGAACCTTAGTGAATACCGGGAACCTTGTATTTAGAAGTAATTTAAATAACACATATTGAATCATGTAGTAACCAAAAATGTGTTAAACAAATATATTTGATATTTGAGATTCTTCAAAGTAGCCACCCTTTGCCTTGATGACAGCTTTGCGCACTCTTGGCATTCTCTCAATCAGCTTCATGAGGTAATCATCTGGAATGCATTTCAATTAACAGGTGTGACTTGACCTCTACTGACTCCCCATCCCGCATGCGGGAGCATAATCATCGCCTGACAATAATTAGCATAACGCAACGGACATAAATATCCCTAGAAAATATTCCTATTCATGAAAATCACAAATGAAATATATTGAGACACAGCTTAGCTTTTTGTTAATCACCCTGTCATCTCAGATTTTCAAAATATGCTTTACAGCCAAAGCTAGACAAGCATTTGTGTAAGTTTATCGATAGCCTAGCATAGAATTATGCCTTGCTGTGGGCAGGCAACCTTGTCACGAAAATCAGAAAAGCAATCAAATTAAATCGTTTACCTTTGATGAACTTCGGATGTTTTCACTCACGAGACTCCCAGGTAGATAGCCAAAGTTAATTTTTTCCCAAAATATTATTTTTGTAGGTGAAATAGCTCCGTTTGTTCTTCACGTTTGGCTGAGAAATCGCCCGGAAATTGCAGTCACGAAAACTGCGAAAAATATTCCAAATTAGCTCCATAATATCAACAGAAACATGGCAAATGTTGTTTATAATCAATCCTCAAGGTGTTTTTCAAATATCTATTCGATAATATATCGGTCGCGACAATTCGTTTTTCAGTAGGACCGATTGGAGTAATGGCTACCTCTGTATTTTACGCGAGAGTCACCCTGGGAGACATCAGGTGACCACTTGCGCAATGTAGCCACCTACGGCTATTCTTCAACATAAATGCGTAAAACTGCGTCACAATGCTGTAGACACCTTGGGGAATACGTAGAACGCGTAAGCTGGTTGATAGCACATTCACAGCTCAATAGGGACTCATTGGAACGCAGCACTTTCAAAACCTGGGGCGGATTGGATTTTTCTCAGGCTTTCGCCTGTAACATCAGTTCTGTTATACTCACAGATACAGATACTTTACAGTTTTGGAAACGTTAGGGTGTTTTCTATCCTAAGCTGTCAATTATATGCATATTCTAGCATCTTTTTTTAACAGGTTTTTTTCTTCAAAAATGAAAATACTGCCCCTAGAGTCGCAACAGGATTTGTGAAATTTCTATCCTTCGTAATGCGTTTGAGCCAATCAGTTGTGTTGTGACAAGGTAGGGGTGGTATACAGAAGATAGCCCTATTTTTTAAAAGACCAAGTCCATATTATGGCAAGAACAGCTCAAATAATCAGAGAAAAACAAAGTCCATCATTACTTTAAGACATGAAGGTCAGTTAATCCAGACAAATTCAAGAACTTTGAGCGTTTCTTCATGTTATTTTAATGGACAATATCTTTTTGCTTTTCTTTCAAAAACAAGGCAATTTCTAAGTGACCCCAAACTTTTGAACGGTAGTGTATATCAATTTTCAAAGCAGAATTACTTTCCCATTGTTTCTCAAATGCAATGATGGTGTCAGAGGAAGGCCCGAAAAATTGTCAAAGACTCCAGCCACCCTAGTCATAGACTGTTCTCTCTGCTACTGCATGGCAAGCGGTACCGGAGCGCCAAGTCTAAGTCCAAGAGGCTTCTAAACAGCTTCTACCCCCAAGCCATAAGACTCCTTAACACTTAATCAAATGGCTCCCCAGACTATTGGCATTGCCCCTCCCCCCTATTTTATACACTGCTACTCTTTGTTGTTGTCATCTATGCGTAGTCACTTTACGAACTCTACCTTCATGTACATATTACTTCAACTAACCGGTGCCCCCGCACATTGACTCTGTACCGGTACCGCCTTGTATTTAGGCTCACTATTGTTATTTTACTGCTGCTCTTTAATGACTTGTTCCTTTAATTTCTTATTCTTATCCGTATTTTAAAAAAAACTATATTGTCGGTTAGGGGCTCGTAAGTAAGAATTTCACTGTAAGTTCTACATCTGTTGTATGTAGCGCATGTGACTAATAACATTTGATTTGATTTACCATTTTGTAGCTCTGTGTCTCTGCTACTATCTAATGTAAAAAACACCATTTTAAATGTTGCAACATAAGACTGAATCAAGACGGTCGGTCACATATGTGGGAACTCCTTCAAGACCATTTGAAAAGCATTCCATTTGAAGCTGGTTGAGAGAATTCCAAGCGTGCGTAAAGCTGTCATCAAGGCAAAGGGTGGCTACTTTGAAGAATCTCAAATACTAAACATATTTGGAGTTGTTTAACACTTTTTGGTTACTACATGACTCCATATGTGTTATTTCATAGTTTGATGTCATCACTGTTATTCTACAATGTAGAAAATAGTAAAAAATAAAGGAAAACTCTTGAATTAGTAGGTGTCCAAACTTTTGACTGGTACTAAATATATATATGTATAATATATATACAGTATATATATATAATATATATATATATACTGTATATATAATCATTGCGCTTTCTTATATCTCCTAGATATAGGACAGACACTTCAAAACCTTGTTCCTTACTATTTATTTTTTGACTGTCTTTTCAGACATTTATGAATGTGTTATTCAATGCGTTACTATGAGCTATAGTAGTAAATACTTATTGACCTTCTGATTTTGTCTCAGTATCCTAAAAGCATTCTTGGCAAATAAACAAGGTAGAATTACACCACTCCACAAGCCAAATAATATTCCTTATTGCCATGTACTGGACTGTACCTAGAGTACAAGGTTCAGATTTGCAGTGAACAATTTCACGTCAGAAAAATAATGTAGAAAATCTGGCTTATGATTAGCCTCATATACATTATCTATTGGTATCCTTTTAATTTTGAGAACATATAGCTATTTCATCAATATGCAAATGATGTGTGAGTTTAGTACATAGAATTAATCAAAATATAATTTCAAAATGTACAAATAAATCTAACTTGTTTGTAAATGTTAGACATCTTAATAAGATGGGTGAACAATGGGTGATCAAAAAAAAGTCCATACCAGAAGTGGCCAAACTTGCTCCACTCCCTGATCTACTGGTTGAGCAGACTTCTATTCCAGCCCAGCAATAAAACACATTATTATCAACTCATTAGGATTGATACGTTGAATCAAATGTGTTAGTGCAGGGTGGGAAGAGAAGCCTGCACACCCAACATACCTCCAGGAGAAGGATTGGCCTGCTACAGTTGTAATACGTTTGAGGCCTACATTGTGTGTGACTTTGAACTGTTTTGTTGTAAACAACAATTGCTAACATAAGTACATCCAAGAATGTGCCAGCAGTCTCTTGGGACATTCACTGGGATCTCTTCATCTGCAGACAGGCTTTCACAGCTACCCATATCTGAGGACAGACATCACAAAGAAATAGGCATCATCATATTACAACTAGACAGCCCTGACTATTATCTCTCTGTCTGTCTTCATAGGTTTCCCCTCTAGGGACTAAAACGGGAGAATATTTTCATAATGTCCTCCCACAACCTGCCCTATCTAACTAATAAACCGACTTCCTTTTCCCGACAGCTGCATAACACCCTTCCACCCTCTTCATTTGCTGTTATCTACAAACGTATTTGGTGCATGAGTTTTTAATTTACAATGATAAATAGGCCTACATCAAGATAACAAGCTAACATGAAGTCAACCAGCTAATGATATTTCAATTAGCTATAGTATGTCAAGTTGGCTAGCTATTTAGCCGAAACACAGTGCCTGGTGTAGCTAGCCAGCTAGCTAATATCTTTTTAAAAATGTCTAAATGTATTTACTTAGCTGAATAGGTTCACGCCTACACCCACGCCCACAGAGCGGACAATATTTTGGAGCGAAGAGAAGAGTTGTCAAGCGGAGGCACCACTTCTAGTCGAAACGTAACGTTACCGATATGAGGGAGTGACACAGATTATCTTTCCACCGGTATTCTGTCTGCTTTCGAAGGACTTTGTATTTTACGTAAAGTTCTGGATAGGCTTTTCTGCACACAAGGATGTAATCCATTGAAAGGACAGTGTGGTCAGATATCCAAGTGAAAGTTTGCGTTGTCATCCCTTTGAGATGGAGACTCGACTGACAGAAGAATTTCTACTCTATAACGGAGCAGCCTTTTGGATTTAGTCTGCAGCAGCTATTACGCGGCGCTGGACACCTGCACCCGACCTGGCCGAGACGGACGGCGTCTACCCTGAGAATAATAAAGCGCTCAGAAGCGCTTGAACTGAATCAATCATTTCGCCACTCATGTGAACAGTTGTCAATGTTACCTCCCCACAGGCAGTCCATTTATTGCGCTTTGTTGTGCAGTTCTGTAAATCGCGGACTGCAGATAGGCGATAATGGACCACGGGTTGATATTGCCATCGGACATCCGATGATATAGGCATACGTAGGCTAGGTGAGTATATCTCTTCTGTTTGCATTGTTTGTTTGTTTGCCTTTTGGAAAAAATATGACCTGTTTGGATTTTGAAATTGTATTTAATTTCTCATTGATATTTATTTAAAATTGTTATTATGGCAAATGGATTTTCATTTATTGTGTAGTTGTATTTTTGTCAGAGAGCTTGTGTTTTTATCGGCTTTAAAAAAAAATCTTGTTAAAGTGCGCACTGACACATTGTAGCATGCCCTAGAATATCATTGTGCTTGGAAATCGACTATTTATTTCCTTAGCGCACTGCAGTAGACTACAACAATGTGTTGAATTGATTCAACAATTATAGCTGCGCGGATATTCTATTTGGGTCAGTCTGGTGACTTTAGTGGAGACTGGCGCATGAGGAACGGTCCTCACACTAGGGAATTGTCTGGACTAGCTCTGGTCCCGGGCGTCCAGGGGGTTCGTAGAGGATAGTAGAAGAACGCGCACTAACGCCCTGGACCAGAGATACAGTGCCTTCAGAAAGTATTCAAACCCCTTTACTTTTTCAACATTTTGCTGCCTGAATTTAACATTGTTGTCACTTGTTTTTGTCACCTACACCCCATAATGTCAAAGTAGAATTGTTTTTCGACATTTTTACAAATTAATGTCTTGAGTCAATACGTATCAACCCCGTTATGGCAAGCCTAAATAAGTTCAGGAGTAAAAATGTGCTTAACAAGTCACATAATAAGATGCATGGACTCACTCTGTGTGTAATAATAGTGTTTAACATGATTTTTGAATGACTATCGCATTCATCTCTGTACCCCACACATTTTATTTGTATTTTTTTAATTTAACATTTATTTAACTAGGCAAGTCAGTTAAAGAACAAATTCTTATTTACAATGATGGCCTACCCCGGCCAAACCCTAACCCGGACGACGCTGGGCCAATTAATTTGATCTTACTGTTGTTGATGTGCATATCATAGGGAGCGATAGCCTAATTTTTCACTGTTGTTTGATCAATGGGACTGTTAAGTTGTGCGCCACCCAATGGGACTCCCAATCACGGCCGGTTGTGATACAGCCTGGAATCAAACCAGGGTCTGTAGTGATGTCTCTAGCTCTGAGATGCAGTGCCTTAGACCCCTGCACCACTCAGGAGCCATACAATTACCTGTACGGACCCTCGGTCAAGCAGTGAATTCCAAACACATATTAAATCACAGGGAGGGAGGTTTTCCAATGCCTCTCAAAGAAACCGCTCAGGGAATTCACCAGGCCAGTGGCGACTTTAAAGTGGACCTGACAGCATTTTAGCTACATGAAATGTTATTCAAATCTGTTCATATGTCTAAGGAAGAATATGACACACACACAAAAAAAGGTCTGATAAGCTAAGACACTAAGATATGGTAGTGCTTGGGAGTGATGTACAGTACAACATTTTTTTTTTAAAAATGAATAGACACTGCAGTAAATAAAACCTAAAAAACAGCTGTCTCGTCCAGGACCAGAGTCTAGGCAGACCGGTGCGCCATAGCCAATCATAGCTACAGTAGGTCTTTACGCAAATAAGCCATTTGCCACACGGGCCTGCCATCATTCACACTGAACTGGCAGTATCAACAGCTCAACTTTAGATCATTAGACTAGATATGTAAATACAATGGGAGTCCTCTTACATTAGGGAACTTAACAGTCCTATTGATCAAACAACAGTGAAAAATTAGGCTATCGCTCCCTATGTTATGCACATCAACAACAGCAAGATCAACAACTAATGCCAGAGTGAGATAAGCTCAAATCTAACGAGAAAACATTAGACACACCCTCTTAAACTTGTTCAGCTAGTTGGCCATCAGAATTGCTCTGATAAACGGGCCTGCTTGTCCTTCTGTAGCAAATGAGAACACCTCCCTCTGACCATTTTACTCTCACTAGCAGAGCTGGTTAGGCTGTTTACATGTTATCTAGAGCGTTAGTGACTAACAATGACATTTTTATGTCAACGTTTACTGACACCGGTCATAGTCAGCGGATCTTGCACGATTGTAAATTGATCAGTTATTCTGCACTCTCTGGCACACTCAGATGAGAGTGATTTGACGGCTGTATTGGTCCACTATTGCAGGACCATTAAAGGCCCAGTGCACTACTTTTGTGAGAAAATATTTTTTATATACATATTTGTTTGCGATTATTTGTCAGGGGTTGCAGCAGCACCCTCAGAACCCCTCCTTCCCGCGGCTATGATGAGGGGGCAAAGTTGGTCACTCACCAACTCCTCCAATGACACGACATCCTCCCAGCACCTAGCTAGCTAGGTAGCTAGCTAACGTTAGGCTCCGTGTTTTTTAGCTTGCTAAATAAATAGCTACATAAATAGGTACGCAAGCCTATTAGCTACATTATGACTGACTTGTGATCATTTCCCTTGCTAGTTTGATTGTATTGACATTCTCAACCTTAGTTACATTCGTCCGTTTTTGTCCAGAATATTGAGTCATTGAAACTGAAATAGTGCATCCCGAATGGAGGCAGCAAACAATGTACCAGAGCAGCTGGGATTTACAACCTGATAGCAACATTTTTTGGACTACCAAGAAATGTATTTGTGAATTATATCCATCTATTCTGCCAACATGGAATTTTGAGTCAAATAGAATCTATTTTTAAAACCGCTTCTAACCATGTGTATGTGACCAATAACATTTGATATGATGATTTTGATTTGATAAAGTTGATTTTGCAGCATAAACTGCAAATTTGATATTTTTGATAAATTTACTGATATCACTCTCTGATAAATTTACTGATATTATGGTTGTCTGTTGGTTTCATATTTGCAAAGTAGTTCAAATGCTCTCAATTCCACTTTAAAACAGTTTGAGTATAATGGCTGTGTTAGGAGAAAACTGAGAATGGATCAACAACGTTGCAGTTACTCCACAATTCAAATCCAACACAACTCTTCATATTTTAAAGCATGGTGGTAGCTGCATCATGTTATGGGTATGCTTGTCATCAGCAAGGAGTAGGGAGTTCTCTATAATAACAAGAAATAGAATAGAGCTAAACACAGGCAAAATCTTAGGAGAAACACCTGGTTCAGACACTGGTAGATAAATTCACTTTTCACCAGAACAATAACCTAAAACACAATACCCCATATACACTGGAGTTACTTACCAAGATGACTTTGAATGTTTCTGAGTGGCTAAATTTACTTAAATCGTCTTGAAAATCTATTGGAAGACTTGAAAATGTCAGATTGACAGAGCATGAAGGACTTAAAAAATAACAATGTACAAATATTGTACAATCCAGGTATGAAAACTCTTAGAGACCCAGAAATACTCAAACCTGTAATCACATCCAAAAGTGATTCTAACATGTATTGACATAGGGGTAAGAATACTTTTAAATGAGATATTTCTGTATTTTATTTTCACTTTGTCATTATAGGGTATTACGTGTGTGTATATGGGTGAGAGAGAAAAACTCTTTGTAATCCATTTTGAATTCATGCTGTAACACAACCAAATGTGGAATAAGTCAAGGGGTATGGGGTCTGAAGGCGCTGTATGTATAGATATGCTTGTGCAAATAGCTGTCTGGTGGGATGCAGGTGCACAGCGCTGCTTGACAGGACATTAGCGAATATAAATGTTTGAGATAAAACTATACAAATGTTTTCAAAGTTTAAGTAGGATATTTGCTTTTTTATTTTCAACATCATAAATGTTTGCTGTTCTTGTTTTGCAGATAATGGCAATGCCATCATGGGCATTTGAATAGTGTCAGCATCAACTGGAAAAAGTTTGTCTCTAAATTCAACTAAACTTAAAGAGTTAAACAGGAGAGAACTGTGCCTCCATCTCACCCCTGTCCAAATCTGACCTCACAAAGCCAGTATAATAGATCACGGAATCACCATGGGTGCAGTACTGTCACTGTCCCCTGCATCCAGGAAGAATAGCTACTGCGACACGCGCCCCGATTCGCTCAACCACTACCCGAGCCTGAGCAGCCGATCACTCAACACTCAGAAAGACCACACCGGCGGTCTGAAACGGGGCCAGTCAATCTTCCTCCCAGCGCTCACCTGGAAACGCCTGGTTGCCACCACCAAGAAACGAGGGGGTTCTAAGAAATGTTCTGGGGGTTCTGGGTTGCTCGGAGACCCCCTCAACAACAACAACATTTACCAGAAGGACCCGGTGTTGCATCTCAACCAGGAGAATGTCAAGAAGTCTCTATCCTGTGCCAACCTCTGCACCTACAACAGGCCAGCTGGACTAGGCCTGGGGATAGGCTTTGGCCAGGGGCACTGTGGCTATGAGATGGGCATTAAGCCCCAGCAGCTACCCTCCATCATAAAAGTGCCCCATAAAGGAACGGGCGCTTCTTCCCCCAAGCGCGTCATCATCCAGGCGTCCACTAGTGAACTCCTCCGCTGCCTGGGTGAGTTCCTGTGTGGCCGCTGCTACCGGCTGAAACACCTCTCCCCTGCGGACCCAGTGCTGTGGGTGCGGTCAGTGGACCAGTCTCTACTCCTCCAGGGTTGGCAGGATCAGGCCTTCGTGACGCCAGCCAATGTCGTGTTTGTCTACATGCTGTGTCGAAATGTGGTGGATGGGGACCTGGTGTCGTCGGAGCACGAGCTTCAGGCCACGCTGCTCACCTGCCTCTACCTGTCCTACTCCTACATGGGCAATGAGATCTCCTATCCACTGAAGCCTTTCTTGGTGGAGGCTGGCAAAGAGGCATTTTGGGACCGATGCCTTGCCATCATCGACGCCACCAGCACCAAGATGCTACGCATCAACGCCGACCCGCACTTCTTCACCCACGTGTTTGCCGAGCTTAAGAGTGAGGGGGGCTGCGGCCCACTGGACTACAGCCGAGTGCTGGACCGGTGAGAGGAGGGGTAGAGGGGTACAACCCCCCCCAATCCCCATCCCCCCTTCCCCTATCTGCCAAACATTTCCCCCTCCTGTCCCCTACATCCAAGCAGGTAACACAGGGGGAAGAAACCCACTGGCCTATCATGACTGCGGTCTGTATGGTCACTGACACGGTTGGATATTCCATCAGCTGCTTGTCATGCCCCCCCCCCAGGGATATTCAAATCTTACCTTATGAGGTCCGGAGCCTGCTGGTTTTCTGTTCTACCTGATAATTAATTGTACCCACCTGGTGTCCCGGTTGTAAACCAGTCCCTAATTCGAGGGGGCTTCGAGGTCCAGAGTTGAGTTGCAAGGTGTTATTGTATATCACAAGTAGAGGTCGACCGATTATGATTTTTCAACGCCGATACGGATAATTGGAGGACCAAAAAAAGCCAATCGGACGATTTTTATTTATTTATTTATTTGTGATCATGACAATTACAACAATACTGAATGAACACTTTTATGTTAACTTAATATAATACATCAATAAAATCAATTTAGCCCCAAATAAATAATGAAACATGTTCAATTTGGTTTAAATAATGCACAAACAAAGTGTTGGAGAAGAAAGTAAAAGTACAATATGTGCCATGTAAAAAAGCTAACGTTTAAGTTCCTTGCTCAGAACATGAGAACATATGGTGGTTCCTTTTAACACGAGTCTTCAACATTCCCAGGTAAGAAGTTTTAGGTTGTAGTTATTATAGGAATTATAGGACTATTTCTCTCTATACCATTTATATTTCATTTACCTTTGACTATTGGATGTTCTTATAGGCACTTTAGTATTGCCAGTTAACAGTATAGCTTCCGTCCCTCTCCTCGCCCCTACCTGGGCTCGAACCAGGAACACATCGACAACAGTCACCCTCGAAGCATCGTTATCCATCGCTCCACAAAAGCCACGGCCCTTGCAGAGCAAGGCGAACAACTACTTCAAGGTCTCAGAGCAAGTGACGTCACTGATTTAAACGCTATTAGCGCATACTCCGCTAACTAGCTAGCCATTTCACATCGGTTACACCAGCCTAATCTCGGGAGTTGATAGGCTTGAAGTCATAAACAGCGCAATGCTTGAAGCACAGCCAAGAGCTGCTGGCAAACGCACGAAAGTGCTGTTTGAATGAATGCTTACGAGCCTGCTGCTGCCTACCACCGCTCAATCAGACTGCTCTATCAAATATCAAATCATATACTTAATTATAACATAATAACACACAAAAATACGAGCCTTAGGTCATTAATATGGTCAAATCTTGAAACTATCATTTCGAAAACAAAAATGTTTATTCTTTCAGTGAAATACGGAACCGTTCCGTATTTTATCTAACGGGTGGCATCCCTAAGTCTAAATATTGCTGTTACATTGCACAACCTTCAATGTTATGTCATAATTACGTAAAATTCTAGCAAATTAGTTCGCAACGAGCCAGGCGGCCCAAACTGTTGCATATACTCTGACTCTGCGTGCAATGAACACAAGAGAAGTGACACAATTTTCCTAGTTTAATATTGCCTGCTAACCTGGATTTCTTTTAATGAAATATGCAGTACTTCTGTGTATTGATTTTAAGAAAGGCATTGATGTTTATGGTTAGGTACATTTGTGCAACGATTGTGTTTAAATCATCCCCCGTTTGGATGATAGGGATGAAGTTGGCTGTCTTTGTTAGGAAGAAAGTCTTCACACAGTTGGCAACGAGCCAGACGGCCCAAACTGCTGCATATACCCTGACTCTGTTGCACAGAACGCAAGAGAAGTGACACAATTTCCCTAGTTACAAGAAATTCATGTTAGCAGGCAATATTAACTAAATATGCAGGTTTAAAAATATATACTTGTGTATTGATTTTAAGAAACGCGTTGATGTTTATGGTTAGGTACATTGGTGCAACGATGTTTTTTTTTTGCGAATGCACTCGTTAAATCAACCGTTTGGCGAAGTAGGCTGTGATTCAATGATAAATTAACAGGCACTGCATCGATTATATGCAAC
Source organism: Oncorhynchus tshawytscha (assembly GCF_018296145.1). Classification (NCBI taxonomy): domain Eukaryota; kingdom Metazoa; phylum Chordata; class Actinopteri; order Salmoniformes; family Salmonidae; genus Oncorhynchus; species Oncorhynchus tshawytscha. Next base: position 9,631,026 of record NC_056441.1, on the reverse strand, counting down.
GCAGGACAAGCTAGATAAACTAGTAAAATCATCAACCATGTGTAGTTAACTAGAGATTATGTTAAAATGGATTGTTTTTATAAGATACGTTTAATGCTAGCTAGCAATTTACCTTGGCTCCTTGCTGCACTCGCATAACAGGTAGTCAGCCTGCCACGCAGTCTCCTCGTGGAATGCAATGTAATCAGACATGAATGGTGTCTTAAAAATGCCGATTACCGATTGTTATGAAAATTGGCCCAAATTAATCGGCCATTCCGATTAATCGGTCGACCTCTAATCCAAGACCCTACTTCATCCTACTATGAGCCATCCATATTACAGCAGGGGGGGAACTGTTCCCCCTAAGACACAATTAGAATTCGACATGTGTCATCAATGGGGTTGATGTCTTATGTTGTGTTTTCAACACAAGCCCTTCTATGTTACGGAAGACTCACCTGATTTTACTTGAATGACATTTTAGCTCGCCTGTCCTTGATGACCCCACTCTCACCTCTTGAGTCTCAGTGAGATGGAGGAACAGAAATAGAAATCCTCCCATGTCCCCCCTCTCACCCCTCCCCTCTCCCTCTCTCCCCCCTACCCTGTCCCCCTCTCACCCCCTGTCCCCCTGTCCCCCTCTCATTAACAACCCAAGGGAATGGCATTTTATCAACAGCGTTGTTACCTAGAAGATCATGGACATCATTACTTATAAATAGATGACTTTGATAGAACTCAACAGACTCAAATATTTCTTAAATAGTGCACTATTTTTGACTAGATTCCATAGGTCAAAAGTAGGGCACTACATAAGGATTACAGTTTCATTTGGAATCCCTGATGGGTGCAGGACCATTTGTCCCTAACTCTCCAGCTATCATTTCATCTAAGGGGTCTCCTTGGTGGAAGCAAAGTATGCCCTTATTTTGGTGTGTGTGTGTGTGTGTGTATTGTGCATTGGGCATCAGTGAGGGTCATCAGCTGTTTAACCCCGTCAGTCCTTTGTTCCCTGGCTGTGCCTGTCATCAGGGCACCTGCTCGCTGCTGCTGTAATATCAACGAGATTACCTTTCCTCCTTCGCTCCGCCCTTCTTCCTCTAGCCCCACCCCCTCCATCCACCTCTGTCCCCCACTCCTCCCTTCTTCCTCTAGCCCCACCCCCTCCATCCACCTCTGTCCCCCACTCCTCCCCTCTTCTTCTAGCCCCACCCCCTCCATCCACCTCTGTCCCCCACTCCTCCCTTCTTTCTCTAGCCCCACCCCCTCCATCCACCTCTGTCCCCCACTCCTCCCTTCTTCCTCTAGCCCCACCCCCTCCATCTATCTCAGACAGACAGACAGACAGACAGAGACACACACAAACACACACAAGTCCTCGGCTGGCATGAAGCAGCTTCTAGGGACCCTGACAGTGTCTCAAATTGTAAATCTATAATGTTTATAGTGCATGACTTTTTATTACCAGGGCATTTAGGGTAGTGCACTATGTAGGGAATAGGGTCCCATTTGGGACACAACCAATAGGCTTGTTGTTTACCTCTTTACAAGCTGTGCACATACACATCTATTTATCTTGGTGTTCTGTCTGTAGGGGTGATGGGGATTAGGTTGTACACTATACTGTCTGTAGTGGTGATAGGGATTAGGTTGTATTCTATGCTTTCTGTAGGGGTGATAGGGATTAGGTTATATACTATGCTTTCTGTAGGGTTGATAGGGATTAGGTTATACACTATAATGTCTGTAGTGGTGATAGTGATTAGGTTGTACACTATAATGTCTGTAGGGGTGATAGGGATTAGGTTGTACACTATACTGTCTGTAGTGGTGATAGTGATTAGGTTGTATTCTATGCTTTCTGTAGGGTTGATAGTGATTAGGTTATACACTATACTGTCTGTAGTGGTGATAGTGATTAGGTTGTATTCTATGCTTTCTGTAGTGGTGATAGTGATTAGGTTGTATTCTATGCTTTCTGTAGGGTTGATAGTGATTAGGTTATACACTATACTGTCTGTAGGGGTGATAGTGATTAGGTTATATACTATGCTTTCTGTAGGGTTTATAGTGATTAGGTTATACACTATAATGTCTGTAGGGGTGATAGGGATTAGGTTATATACTATGCTTTCTGTAGGGTTGATAGGGATTAGGTTATACACTATAATGTCTGTAGGGGTGATAGGGATTAGGTTATACACTATAATGTCTGTAGGGGTGACAGGGATTAGGTTATACACTATACTGTCTGTAGGGGTGATAGGGATTAGGTTATATACTATGCTTTCTGTAGGGTTGATAGGGATTAGGTTATACACTATAATGTCTGTAGGGTTGATAGGGATTAGGTTATACACTATACTGTCCGTAGGGGTGATAGGGATTAGGTTATACACTATAATGTCTGTAGGGGTGATAGGGATTAGGTTATACACTATAATGTCTGTAGGGGTGACAGGGATTAGGTTATACACTATAATGTCTGTAGGGGTGATAGGGATTAGGTTATACACTATAAAGTCTGTAGGGGTGATAGGGATTAGGTTATACACTATAATGGCTGTAGGGGTGATAGGGATTAGGTTATACACTATAAAGTCTGTAGGGGTAATATGGATTAGGTTGTATACTGTCTGTAATGGTGATAGGGATTAGGTTGTAGTCTATGCTTTCTGTAGGGGTGATAGGGATTAGGTTGTATACTATACTGTCTATAGGGGTTATGGGGATTAGGTTAAACACTATACTGTCTGTAGGGGTGATAGTGATTAGGTTATATACTATGCTTTCTGTAGGGTTTATAGTGATTAGGTTGTTTTCTATGCTTTCTGTAGGGGTGATAGTGATTAGGTTATATACTATGCTTTCTGTAGGGTTGATAGTGATTAGGTTATACACTATAATGTCTGTAGGGGTGATAGTGATTAGGTTATATACTATGCTTTCTGTAGGGTTGATAGTGATTAGGTTATACACTATAATGTCTGTAGGGGTAACAGTGATTAGGTTGTATTCTATGCTTTCTGTAGGGGTGATAGGGATTAGGTTATACACTATAATGTCTGTAGGGGTGATAGGGATTAGGTTATACACTATACTGTCTGTAGGGGTGATAGGGATTAGGTTATACACTATACTGTCTGTAGGGGTGATAGGGATTAGGTTATACACTATACTTTCTGTAGGGTTGATAGTGATTAGGTTATACACTATAATGTCTGTAGGGGTAACAGTGATTAGGTTGTATTCTATGCTTTCTGTAGGGGTGATAGGGATTAGGTTATACACTATAATGTCTGTAGGGGTGATAGGGATTAGGTTATACACTATACTGTCTGTAGGGGTGATAGGGATTAGGTTATACACTATACTGTCTGTAGGGGTGATAGTGATTAGGTTATACACTATACTGTCTGTAGGGGTGACAGGGATTAGGTTATACACTATACTGTCTGTAGGGGTGATAGGGATTAGGTTATACACTATACTGTCTGTAGGGGTGATAGGGATTAGGTTATACACTATAATGTCTGTAGGGGTAACAGTGATTAGGTTGTATTCTATGCTTTCTGTAGGGGTGATAGGGATTAGGTTATACACTATAATGTCTGTAGGGGTGATAGGGATTAGGTTATACACTATACTGTCTGTAGGGGTGATAGGGATTAGGTTATACACTATACTGTCTGTAGGGGTGACAGGGATTACATGTGGGTCATAGTATTGGACAAGTTTTGCTTCCACCAGGAGATTTCTAGTTAAATCCTGTACTCCTAGTGTTATATTATCGCATATTTCAGGGAAATCGTAAAATGATGTTTCATGACTGTGTATCCGTCCCATACAGTGTACAGCTATGGGACTACCCTGTTGTCCATGACAACCACAAGCTCACTGAATGGCGGTAGTTTATGGAGTTGTAGTGTTGAGACACAGAGGCTCTGTAGACGATTGAGGTTAATTCTGTTATTATGTCATTATAACGTGACTGCCACCTTGACCCTGTCCACCCTCACCTCAAGGAGATCACCCCTTATCTCGTTTACCTCCACCAACCCAAACAAATCCTTGAGCTGGATCATATTGCTGTTCCTCCAATCTTATTCCTAAACGGGACCTTTCACTCTGTTTTCAACCAATCATATCATACTACTCAACAGAAACTGTGACTATCTGTCCAATCAAACACCTCATTAGAACCCTGGAACTCGGTTGAACTCCTTCACTACAAATGGACTTAATATGGAGCCTCAACCAGGAAGATAACAGGAGACTTGAACCCTACGCCTATTCTATGAATTACATGAATGGGAAATGGAAATCAAGTAGAAACTATTGTACCTTCCAGAATATTTGAGTTGGGTCAGACCTTAGTTAGGCCTAATGTGAGTTTTGGTTTTGGGGCAATATGAGGCGAAGTCAGTCTATGTTACCATTGCTCTGTGAGTTGTGGTGAACTTGTTATAACAGTGTGTTTTTGCTGCTACAGTATGTATGGACACACCTATAACAGTCTGTCTATAGTGCAGACTTAAAGGTATAGTTCAAATTACAAAATGACATATTGGTTTGAACTATCCTTTCTAAAGGAAGAAGATCATTGTACGGTGTAAATATGTTGCTGTGTGACCAAAAGAACCGACTGCAGGAAAAGTTTTGAAAAACCAAACACGTCATGTCTAGCTAGCTACAGTAGTGGTGTGCATGCCAGATAGATAGACTAGGTGGTCTATTCAATCAGATCAGCTTCAGCCAACATCTGCATAGCGGTTGTTTTGACAGTGGAACTGCGTCAGGGCTGTCAAATACACAAACGGCTCCCGGCATTACATCTAAAGAGGACATTGCCATTGTTTGCACGGAGTCGCATTAACAGAAATCCACATGTGGCCTTGTTGGAACACGGAAATGTGAGATGTAATCTACACCTCCGTTAGGATGATAGATGTAATCTACACCTCCGTTAGGATGATAGATGTTATCTACACCTCCGTTAGGATGATAGATGTAATCTACACCTCCGTTAGGATGATAGATGTAATCTACACCTCCGTTAGGATGATAGATGTAATCTACGCCTCTGTTAGGATGATAGATGTAATCTACGCCTCTGTTAGGATGATAAATTTAATCTACACCTCTGTTAGGATGATATATGTAATCTACACCTCCATTAGGATGATAGAAACCTTCATTATTTATATTTTAATTTATTTAACTAGAGCAAACCAGGACAACGCTGGGCCAATTGTGCGCCGCCCTGTGTGACTCCCTATCACGGCCAGTTGTGATACAGCCTGGAATCGAAGCAGGGTCTGTAGTGACGCCTCTAGCACTGAGATGCAATGCCTTAGACTGCTGCGCCACTCTGTGTATTTATTTCTATACAGCCTACAGTTTTCTCGTTCTGAAATTCTAAAGTGAGTGGGGCTGATGTGGCTTCGCAAGAGCAGCTGCTCACCGATTTGACAGCTCCGACGCAGTTCCGCCTCCAACACCTCCGAAACATCCGCTATGTGAGTGTCTGCTATCGCCGGGCAACGCTTTGCTCTGGTCAAATCTAAGCTTAATTTTGTTTTGATCAGCACAACGTTGATGTGTTTTCTACTGCGTTTTATTTCCTTAACTTAAATCAGTTTCATCCCTAGTCGCGGGAGAAGATCTGATGTCAAACACTATTAGTTTGTAAATTATGTCATGAGGACTGTTTATAATTATAACTGCAACTTTGAAGTATTATTGTCATTGTGGATGTTATCTTACTGAATGACAGAGACAGAGAATCTACAGTACCGGTACTTTTATTTTGTTTTTATGAACCTTTCTCTTTAACATCCTGAAGCGTGTGAAATCATGTGAGGAAATCACCACCGCTACGTCTCAGCTACGTCTCAGCTACGTCTCAGCTACGTCTCAGTGCTCTAACACTAGAACCCAGACACAGCTATTGACACCACACCGTCTCAACATGGTAGATGTGATAAAAGTTCTGCTATAATTGCTGTCATTGTGATGGTTAGTTGGGTCAGGAGGGAGGATGATGAGTTTAAGAGGCTGGGTATGTATCCTAAATGGCACCCTATTCCCTATATAGTGCACTACTTTTGACCAGAGCCCTATGGAACCCTATTCCCTATGTTGTGCACTACTTTTGACCAGAGCCCTATGGAACCCTATTCCCTATGTTGTGCACTACTTTTGACCAGAGCCCTATGGAACCCTATTCCCTATGTTGTGCACTACTTTTGACCAGAGCCCTATGGAACCCTATTCCCTATGTTGTGCACTACTTTAGGCCAGAGCCCTATGGAACCCTATTCCCTATGTTGTGCACTACTTTTGACCAGAGCCCTATGGAACCATGTTCCCTATGTTGTGCACTACTTTTGACCAGAGCCCTATGGAACCATGTTCCCTATGTTGTGCACTACTTTTGACCAGAGCCCTATGGAACCCTATTCCCTATGTTGTGCACTACTTTTGACCAGAGCCCTATGGAACCCTATTCCCTATGTTGTGCACTACTTTAGGCCAGAGCCCTATGGAACCCTATTCCCTATGTTGTGCACTACTTTTGACCAGAGCCCTATGGAACCCTATTCCCTATGTTGTGCACTACCTTTGACCAGAGCCCTATGGAACCATGTTCCTTATGTTGTGCACTACTTTTGACCAGAGCCCTATGGAACCCTATTCCCTATGTTGTGCACTACTTTTGACCATGGCACTATGGGGAATAGGGAGCCATTTAGGATGCATCCCTAGCCTTCTATAGGAAGGAATTGTCTCAGATTCGTGCCTGTCTCACTTCCTTTGATGAGGATCTTGTGAAACAGGGGCTGGATAAATTTTCCTCTTAGGATCTTGTGAAACAGGTGAGTAAATCTTCTCACGGCAACATCACAAAGACAAAAGCACGGCCATGTTGTAAAGGTTGCCGTGTGTATATTAAATGATGAATCAAATGGTGAAGCCTTGTCAATGGGCTCCCGAATGGCGCATCTCAGTGCAAGACGCGTCACTACAGTTCTTGGTTCGAATCCAGGCTGAATCACATCCGGTCGTGATTGGTAGTCCCATAGGGCCACGCAAAATTGTCCCTGTCTGGGTTTGACCGCGGCAGGCTGTCATTGTAAGTAAGAATTTGTTCTTAACTGACCTGTCTTGTTAAATAAAGGTTAAATAATAACAAATGGGATTAATGGTGGTGCCTCATCAATGTGATGAATTGCAACGAAAAGGAAGTCCTTTTTAGAGATTGGATAGTCACAGGCAGTCCTAAGCAGCTCCGGTCCTCACCCTCAGTGACTGGACATGTTAACCAGCAACACCGCATCTTATCCACGTCTCAGATCATTTCCAAGGCTGCATTATACTTCTGTGTGATAATCTATCAAATGAAAAAGACTTGTCTGAATGATCAGTACATTGAGTTAGAGACCCATGTGTTGCCAACCCTATCACAGAGCTGTAATCCTTCAGGTCTCTCACAGACGTATAATCCTTCAGGTCTCTCACAGAGCTGTAATCCTTCAGGTCTCTCACAGACCTATAATCCTTCAGGTCTCTCACAGACCTGTAATCCTTCAGTCTCTCACAGAGCTGTAATCCTTCAGTCTCTCACAGACCTGTAATCCTTCAGTCTCTCACAGAGCTGTAATCCTTCAGTCTCTCACAGACCTATAATCCTTCAGTCTCTCACAGACCTATAATCCTTCAGGTCTCTCACAGACCTATAATCCTTCAGTCTCTCACAGACCTATAATCCTTCAGTCTCTCACAGACCTATAATCCTTCAGTCTCTCACAGACCTATAATCCTTCAGGTCTCTCACAGACCTATAATCCTTCAGTCTCTCACAGACCTATAATCCTTCAGGTCTCTCACAGACCTATAATCCTTCAGGTCTCTCACAGACCTGTAATCCTTCAGTCTCTCACAGAGCTGTAATCCTTCAGTCTCTCACAGACCTGTAATCCTTCAGTCTCTCACAGAGCTGTAATCCTTCAGTCTCTCACAGACCTATAATCCTTCAGTCTCTCACAGACCTATAATCCTTCAGTCTCTCACAGACCTATAATCCTTCAGGTCTCTCACAGACCTGTAATCCTTCAGTCTCTCACAGACCTATAATCCTTCAGTCTCTCACAGACCTATAATCCTTCAGTCTCTCACAGACCTATAATCCTTCAGTCTCTCACAGACCTATAATCCTTCAGGTCTCTCACAGACCTATAATCCTTCAGTCTCTCACAGACCTATAATCCTTCAGTCTCTCACAGACCTATAATCCTTCAATCTCTCACAGACCTATAATCCTTCAGGTCTCTCACAGACCTATAATCCTTCAGGTCTCTCACAGAGCTGTAATCCTTCAGGTCTCTCACAGACCTGTAATCCTTCAGGTCTCTCACAGACCTATAATCCTTCAGGTCTCTCACAGACCTATAATCCTTCAGGTCTCTCACAGACCTATAATCCTTCAGGTCTCTCACAGACCTATAATCCTTCAGTCTCTCACGGTAGATGCCACCCTCACCCCAGGTTTCCATGGTTACCTGCCCATGGGCACTGACAATGGCATTGGAAGAATCTAAAAACGAAGTGAGCCCAGAGTGACTTCTGTAAAGACACCGCATGTATTTCTAATACTGTTGTTGGGGGAAATCTTCAACATGAAAACTATGGAACGTTTGTTTGTCATGTGTTAGAATGCACTTTTTAGTTTCCTTTTTTCATTAACGATGATGATGTTGATTATTATTATTATTATTATTTAATTAAGTATTGAGGTGATATACCTGTCCTGTATGGTAACATTATTTTACATGGCTTAAGAGAATTATACTGTATACCCTCTCTCTGACTGACACACACACACACACACACACACACACACCTTCTATGCATCGCACATACCCACCCTCGTTCGGCATCTGCAACGAGACTTAACCCACACACCACCATATTCTCCCAGCGCACTTGATATACTCTGTCTGTCTGAGCCCAGCACCAGCCTGGCGAATATGATATACTCTGTCTGTCTGTCTGAGCCCAGACCCAGCCTGGCCAATATGATATACTCTGTCTGTCTGTCTGAGCCCAGACCCAGCCTGGCCAATATGATATACTCTGTCTGTCTGAGCCCAGCACCAGCCTGGCCAATATGATATACTCTGTCTGTCTGTCTGAGCCCAGACCCAGCCTGGCCAATATGATATACTCTGCCTGTCTGAGCCCAGCACCAGCCGGGCCAACATGATATACTCTGTCTGTCTGAGCCCAGCACCAGCCTGGTCAACATGATATGCTCTGTCTGTCTGGACCCATTACCAGCATGGTCAACACGATATACTCTGTCTGTCTGGACCCATTACCAGCCTGGTCAACATGATATACTCTGTCTGTCTGAGCCCAGTACCGGCCATCATGATATACTCTGTCTGTCTGTCTGTCTGAGCCCAGCACCAGTCTGTCTGTCTGAGCCCAGCACCAGCCTGGTCATCATGATATACTCTGTCTGTCTGAGCCCAGCACCAGCCTGGTCAACATGATATACTCTGTCTGTCTGAGCCCAGTACCGGCCATCATGATATACTCTGTCTGTCTGGACCCAGTACCTGGCCATCATGATATACTCTGTCTGTCTGGAGCCCAGTACCGGCCATCATGATATACTCTGTCTGTCTGGACCCAGCACCAGCCATCATGATATACTCTGTCTGTCTGGACCCAGCACCGGCCATCATGATATACTCTGTCTGTCTGGACCCAGCACCAGGCCATCATGATATACTCTGTCTGTCTGGACCCAGCACCGGCCATCATGATATACTCTGTCTGTCTGGACCCAGCACCGGCCATCATGATATACTCTGTCTGTCTGACCCAGCACCAGCCATCAACATGTAAATCCTGTCTGGAAAACATCAACAGTAAATCCAGGGAAAACTCAAATAGCTTAATGCATGGTCACACACAATAATCGTGGCGGTGCAGATGGCCCTTTGGGTTTCAGTGAGGGGCTGATCTGTGCTCTCTATTGGAGCATGCCTCTGGGTGGCAGGTAGTCTAGCGGTTAACAGGTAGCCTAGCGGTTAACAGGTAGCCTAGCGGTTAACAGGTAGTCTAGCGGTTAACAGGTAGTCTAGCGGTTAACAGGTAGTCTAGCGGTTAACAGGTAGTCTAGCGGTTAACAGGTAGCCTAGCGGTTAACAGGTAGCCTAGCGGTTAACAGGTAGCCTAGCGGTTAACAGGTAGCCTAGCGGTTAACACGTAGCCTAGCGGTTAACAGGTAGTCTAGCGGTTAACAGGTAGTCTAGCGGTTAACAGGTAGTCTAGCGGTTAACAGGTAGCCTAGCGGTTAACAGGTAGCCTAGCGGTTAACAGGTAGCCTAGCGGTTAACACGTAGCCTAGCGGTTAACAGGTAGCCTATCGGTTAACACGTAGCCTAGCGGTTAACATGTAGCCTAGCGGTTAACAGGTAGCCTAGCGGTTAACAGGTAGTCTAGCGGTTAACAGGTAGCCTAACGGTTAACAGGTAGCCTAGCGGTTAACAGGTAGCCTAGCGGTTAACACGTAGCCTAGCGGTTAACACCCCCATCCACATCGATGGAACAGTAGTGGAGAGGGTAGCAAGTTTTAAGTTCCTCGGCATACACATCACAGACAAACTGAATTGGTCCACTCACACAGACAGCATCGTGAGGAAGGCGCAGCAGCGCCTCTTCAACCTCAGGAGGCTGAAGAAATTCGGCTTGTCACCAAAAGCACTCACAAACTTCTACAGATGCACAATCGAGAGCATCCTGGCGGGCTGTATCACCGCCTGGTATGGCAACTGCACCGCCCTCAACCGTAAGGCTCTCCAGAGGGTAGTGAGGTCTGCACAACGCATCACCGGGGGCAAACTACCTGCCCTCCAGGACACCTACACCACCCGATGCTACAGGAAGGCCATAAAGATCATCAAGGACATCAACCACCCGAGCCACTGCCTGTTCACCCCGCTGCCATCCAGAAGGCGAGGTCAGTACAGGTGCATCAAAGCTGGGACCGAGAGACTGAAAAACAGCTTCTATCTCAAGGCCAAATTTTATTTGTCACATACACATGGTTAGCAGATGTTAATGCGAGTGTAGCGAAATGCTTGTGCTTCTAGTTCCGACAATGCAGTAATAACCAACAAGTAATCTAACTAACAATTCCAAAACTACTGTCTTATACACAGTGTAAGGGGATAAAGAATATGTACATAGGATATATGAATGAGTGATGGTACAGAGCAGCATAGGCAAGATACAGTAGCTGATATCGAGTACAGTATATACATATGAGATGAGTATGTAAACAAAGTGGCATAGTTAAAGTGGCTAGTGATACATGTATTACATAAGGATGCAGTCGATGATATAGAGTACAGTATATACGTATGCATATGAGATGAATAATGTAGGGTATGTAAACATTATATAAGGTAGCATTGTTTAAAGTGGCTAGTGATATATTTACATCATTTCCCATCAATTCCCATTATTAAAGTGGCTGGAGTTGAGTCAGTGTCAGTGTCAGTGTGTTGGCAGCAGCCACTCAATGTTAGTGGTGGCTGTTTAACAGTCTGATGGCCTTGAGATAGAAGCTGTTTTTCAGTCTCTCGGTCCCAGCTTTGATGCACCTGTACTGACCTCGCCTTCTGGATGATAGCGGGGTGAACAGGCAGTGGCTCAGGTGGTTGATGTCCTTGATGATCTTTATGGCCTTCCTGTAGCATCGGGTGGTGTAGGTGTCCTGGAGGGCAGGTAGTTTGCCCCCGGTGATGCGTTGTGCAGACCTCACTACCCTCTGGA
>NC_056441.1:9582941-9619094 GCF_018296145.1 Oncorhynchus tshawytscha | reverse complement strand
TCTCTCACAGACCTATAATCCTTCAGTCTCTCACAGACCTATAATCCTTCAGTCTCTCACAGACCTATAATCCTTCAGGTCTCTCACAGACCTATAATCCTTCAGGACCTATAATCCTTCACTCTCACAGACCTATAATCCTTCAGCTGACCTAATCCTTCAGGTCTCTCACAGACCTGTAATCCTTCAGGTCTCTCACAGACCTATAATCCTTCAGGTCTCTCACAGACCTATAATCCTTCAGGTCTCTCACAGACCTATAATCCTTCAGGTCTCTCACAGACCTATAATCCTTCAGGTCTCTCACAGACCTATAATCCTTCAGTCTCTCACGGTAGATGCCACCCTCACCCCAGGTTTCCATGGTTACCTGCCCATGGGCACTGACAATGGCATTGGAAGAATCTAAAAACGAAGTGAGCCCAGAGTGACTTCTGTAAAGACACCGCATGTATTTCTAATACTGTTGTTGGGGGAAATCTTCAACATGAAAACTATGGAACGTTTGTTTGTCATGTGTTAGAATGCACTTTTTAGTTTCCTTTTTTCATTAACGATGATGATGTTGATTATTATTATTATTATTATTTAATTAAGTATTGAGGTGATATACCTGTCCTGTATGGTAACATTGTTTTACATGGCTTAAGAGAATTATACTGTATACCCTCTCTCTGACTGACACACACACACACACACACACACACACACCTTCTATGCATCGCACATACCCACCCTCGTTCGGCATCTGCAACGAGACTTAACCCACACACCACCATATTCTCCCAGCGCACTTGATATACTCTGTCTGTCTGAGCCCAGCACCAGCCTGGCGAATATGATATACTCTGTCTGTCTGTCTGAGCCCAGACCCAGCCTGGCCAATATGATATACTCTGTCTGTCTGAGCCCAGCACCAGCCTGGCGAATATGATATACTCTGTCTGTCTGTCTGAGCCCAGACCCAGCCTGGCCAATATGATATACTCTGTCTGTCTGAGCCCAGCACCAGCCTGGCCAACATGATATACTCTGTCTGTCTGAGCCCAGCACCAGCCTGGCCAACATGATATACTCTGTCTGTCTAAGCCCAGCACCAGCCTGGTCAACATGATATGCTCTGTCTGTCTGTCTGAGCCCAGTACCAGCCTGGCCATCATGATATACTCTGTCTGTCTGAGCCCAGCACCAGCCTGGCCAACATGATATACTCTGTCTGTCTGAGCCCAGCACCAGCCTGGCCAACATGATATACTCTGTCTGTCTGAGCCCAGCACCAGCCTGGCCAACATGATATACTCTGTCTGTCTGAGCCCAGCACCAGCCTGGCCAACATGATATACTCTGTCTGTCTGAGCCCAGCACCAGCCTGGCCAACATGATATACTCTGTCTGTCTAAGCCCAGCACCAGCCTGGTCAACATGATATACTCTGCCTGTCTGAGCCCAGCACCAGCCTGGTCAACATGATATGCTCTGTCTGTCTGGACCCATTACCAGCATGGTCAACACAATATACTCTGTCTGTCTGGACCCATTACCAGCCTGGTCAACATGATATACTCTGTCTGTCTGAGCCCAGTACCGGCCATCATGATATACTCTGTCTGTCTGTCTGTCTGTCTGAGCCCAGCACCAGCCTGGTCATCATGATATACTCTGTCTGTCTGAGCCCAGCACCAGCCTGGTCAACATGATATACTCTGTCTGTCTGAGCCCAGCACCAGCCTGGTCAACATGATATACTCTGTCTGTCTGAGCCCAGTACCGGCCATCATGATATACTCTGTCTGTCTGGACCCAGTACCGGCCATCATGATATACTCTGTCTGTCTGGACCCAGCACCGGCCATCATGATATACTCTGTCTGTCTGGACCCAGCACCGGCCATCATGATATACTCTGTCTGTCTGAGCCCAGCACCAGCCTGGTCAACATGATATGCTCTGTCTGTCTGGACCCATTACCAGCATGGTCAACACAATATACTCTGTCTGTCTGGACCCATTACCAGCCTGGTCAACATGATATACTCTGTCTGTCTGAGCCCAGTACCGGCCATCATGATATACTCTGTCTGTCTGTCTGTCTGTCTGTCTGTCTGAGCCCAGCACCAGCCTGGTCATCATGATATACTCTGTCTGTCTGAGCCCAGCACCAGCCTGGTCAACATGATATACTCTGTCTGTCTGAGCCCAGTACCGGCCATCATGATATACTCTGTCTGTCTGGACCCAGTACCGGCCATCATGATATACTCTGTCTGTCTGGACCCAGTACCGGCCATCATGATATACTCTGTCTGTCTGGACCCAGCACCGGCCATCATGATATACTCTGTCTGTCTGGACCCAGCACCGGCCATCATGATATACTCTGTCTGTCTGGACCCAGCACCGGCCATCATGATATACTCTGTCTGTCTGGACCTGTCACCAGCGTGATCAACAGTAAATCCAGGGAAAACAGCTCAAATAGCTTAATGCATGGTCACACACAATAATCGTGGCGGTGCAGATGGCCCTTTGGGTTTCAGTGAGGGGCTGATCTGTGCTCTCTATTGGAGCATGCCTCTGGGTGGCAGGTAGTCTAGCGGTTAACAGGTAGCCTAGCGGTTAACAGGTAGCCTAGCGGTTAACAGGTAGTCTAGCGGTTAACAGGTAGTCTAGCGGTTAACAGGTAGTCTAGCGGTTAACAGGTAGTCTAGCGGTTAACAGGTAGTCTAGCGGTTAACAGGTAGCCTAGCGGTTAACAGGTAGCCTAGCGGTTAACAGGTAGCCTAGCGGTTAACACGTAGCCTAGCGGTTAACAGGTAGCCTAGCGGTTAACAGGTAGTCTAGCGGTTAACAGGTAGTCTAGCGGTTAACAGGTAGCCTAGCGGTTAACAGGTAGCCTAGCGGTTAACAGGTAGCCTAGCGGTTAACACGTAGCCTAGCGGTTAACAGGTAGCCTATCGGTTAACACGTAGCCTAGCGGTTAACATGTAGCCTAGCGGTTAACAGGTAGCCTAGCGGTTAACAGGTAGTCTAGCGGTTAACAGGTAGCCTAGCGGTTAACAGGTAGCCTAGCGGTTAACAGGTAGCCTAGCGGTTAACACCCCCCATCCACATCGATGGAACAGTAGTGGAGAGGGTAGCAAGTTTTAAGTTCCTCGGCATACACATCACAGACAAACTGAATTGGTCCACTCACACAGACAGCATCGTGAGGAAGGCGCAGCAGCGCCTCTTCAACCTCAGGAGGCTGAAGAAATTCGGCTTGTCACCAAAAGCACTCACAAACTTCTACAGATGCACAATCGAGAGCATCCTGGCGGGCTGTATCACCGCCTGGTATGGCAACTGCACCGCCCTCAACCGTAAGGCTCTCCAGAGGGTAGTGAGGTCTGCACAACGCATCACCGGGGGCAAACTACCTGCCCTCCAGGACACCTACACCACCCGATGCTACAGGAAGGCCATAAAGATCATCAAGGACATCAACCACCGAGCCACTGCCTGTTCACCCCACTGCCATCCAGAAGGCGAGGTCAGTACAGGTGCATCAAAGCTGGGACCGAGAGACTGAAAAACAGCTTCTATCTCAAGGCCATCAGACTGTTAAACAGCCACCACTAACATTGAGTGGCTACTGCCAACACACTGTCAATGACACTGACTCTACTCCAGCCACTTTAATCATGGGAATTGATGGCAAATGATGTAAATATATCACTAGCCACTTTAAACAATGCTACCTTATATAATGTTACTTACCCTACATTGTTCATCTCATATGCATACGTTGATACTGTACTCTATATCATCGACTGCATCCTTATGTAATACATGTATCACTAGCCACTTTAACTATGCCACTTGGTTTACATACTTATCTCATATGTATATACTGTACTCGATATCATCTACTGTATCTTGCCTATGCTGCTGTGTACCATCACTCATTCATATATCCTTATGTACATATTCTTTATCCCCTTACACTGTGTATGACAGTAGTTTTTTTGGAATTGTTAGTTAGATTACTTGCTCGTTATTACTGCATTGTCGGAACTAGAAGCACAAGCATTTCGCTACACTCGCATTAACATCTGCTAACCATGTGTATGTGACAAATAAAATTTGATTTGATTTGATTTGATTTGATTTGAACAGGTAGCCTAGCGGTTAACAGGTAGCCTAGCGGTTAACAGGTAGCCTAGCTGTTAGAGCATTGGGCCAGGAACTGAAAGGTTGCTGGCTCGAATACCTGAGCTGACAAGGTGAAAAATCTGTCAATATGCCCTTGAGCAAGGCACTTAACCCTAATTTGCTCCAGGGGTGCCATACTACTATGGCTGACACTGCAGAACAACACATTTCACTGCACCTATCCGAATGTGACAATAACATATATTTTTTGTTGTAGTCAATCAACGCTCACTGTTGTGATCCACATGAGGGACTGGTCTCTCTCCACAGGTAGTTCGGACTGGATGAGATGCTGGGTGTCTAAGTACTGAAGAAAAATAAGACCCCTCTTGATCTGGTTAGGAAGTGTGTTATGTTAACACAACTCAGCTGTACTAATCTGGGGACTTTCCAGAATGAGTGTGTGTGCATTATTTTACCTTTTGTACTTGAACTATTTGCACATCGTTACAACACTGTATAAGGACATAATGTGACATTTGAAATGTCTCTATTATTTTGGAACTTGTGTGAGTGTAAGATTTACTGTTCATTTTTGATTGTTTATCCAATCCACTTGCTTTGGCAGTGTAAACATATGTTTCCCATGCAGAGAGAGAGACAGAGAGAGAGAGAGAGAGAGAGAGAGAGAGAGAGAGAGAGAGAGACAAGAGAGAGAGAGACAAGAGAGAGAGAGACAGAGACAGAGAGACAGAGAGAGTCAGAGAGAGAGAGACAGAGAGACAGAGAGACAGAGAGAGAGTTCAGCTCCATGCCCTGTAAGGAAAGAACAGAACAGCAGGTTGTATGTAGTTTGAGTATTAGCTACTGCAGCACTGGTCACTGGTCTCTCACCGTGAATACCCCTGTAGAGGGACAGGACTGGACAGCCTCACACTCACACAATGTGCCCTTGTAGTCTTCCTGTGGGCTACCTTCACCCTATGATATTTGTTTTTGTGCAGTACATTCCTAATGCCTCTTTGAGAGCCTCTACTGCTGTTGCCTGTCTTATCAGTCATCTGGGATCTATCAAATCAAATCAAATTTTATTTGTCACATACACATGGTTAGCAGATGTTAATGCGAGTGTAGCGAAATGCTTGTGCTTCTAGTTCCGACAATGCAGTAATAACCAACAAGTAATCTAACTAACAATTCCAAAACTACTGTCTTATACACAGTGTAAGGGGATAAAGAATATGTACATAAGGATATATGAATGAGTGATGGTACAGAGCAGCATAGGCAAGATACAGTAGCTGATATCGAGTACAGTATATACATATGAGATGAGTATGTAAACAAAGTGGCATAGTTAAAGTGGCTAGTGATACATGTATTACATAAGGATGCAGTCGATGATATAGAGTACAGTATATACGTATGCATATGAGATGAATAATGTAGGGTATGTAAACATTATATAAGGTAGCATTGTTTAAAGTGGCTAGTGATATATTTACATCATTTCCCATCAATTCCCATTATTAAAGTGGCTGGGGTTGAGTCAGTGTCAGTGTCAGTGTGTTGGCAGCAGCCACTCAATGTTAGTGGTGGCTGTTTAACAGTCTGATGGCCTTGAGATAGAAGCTGTTTTTCAGTCTCTCGGTCCCAGCTTTGATGCACCTGTACTGACCTCGCCTTCTGGATGATAGCGGGGTGAACAGGCAGTGGCTCAGGTGGTTGATGTCCTTGATGATCTTTATGGCCTTCCTGTAGCATCGGGTGGTGTAGGTGTCCTGGAGGGCAGGTAGTTTGCCCCCGGTGATGCGTTGTGCAGACCTCACTACCCTCTGGAGAGCCTTACGGTTGAGTGCGGAGCAGTTGCCGTACCAGGCGGTGATACAGCCCGCCAGGATGCTCTCGATTGTGCATCTGTAGAAGTTTGTGAGTGCTTTTGGTGACAAGCCGAATTTCTTCAGCCTCCTGAGGTTGAAGAGGCGCTGCTGCGCCTTCTTCACGATGCTGTCTGTGTGAGTGGACCAATTCAGTTTGTCTGTGATGTGTATGCCGAGGAACTTAAAACTTGCTACCCTCTCCACTACTGTTCCAACGATGTGGATAGGGGGTGTTCCCTCTGCTGTTTCCTGAAGTCCACAATCATCTCCTTAGTTTTGTTGACGTTGAGTGTGAGGTTATTTTCCTGACACCACACTCCGAGGGCCCTCACCTCCTCCCTGTAGGCTGTCTCGTCGTTGTTGGTAATCAAGCCTACCACTGTTGTGTCGTCCGCAAACTTGATGATTGAGTTGGAGGCGTGCGTGGCCACGCAGTCGTGGGTGAACAGGGAGTACAGGAGAGGGCTCAGAACGCACCCTTGTGGGGCCCCAGTGTTGAGGATCAGCGGGGAGGAGATGTTGTTGCCTACCCTCACCACCTGGGGGCGGCCCGTCAGGAAGTCCAGTACCCAGTTGCACAGGGCGGTGTCGAGACCCAGGGTCTCGAGCTTGATGACGAGCTTGGAGGGTACTATGGTGTTGAATGCCGAGCTGTAGTCGATGAACAGCATTCTCACATAGGTATTCCTCTTGTCCAGATGGGTTAGGGCAGTGTGCAGTGTGGTTGAGATTGCATCGTCTGTGGACCTATTTGGGCGGTAAGCAAATTGGAGAGGGTTTAGGGTGTCAGGTAGGGTGGAGGTGATATGGTCCTTGACTAGTCTCTCAAAGTACTTCATGATGACGGATGTGAGTGCTACGGGGCGGTAGTCGTTTAGCTCAGTTACCTTAGCTTTCTTGGGAACAGGAACAATGGTGGCCCTCTTGAAGCATGTGGGAACAGCAGACTGGTATAGGGATTGATTGAATATGTCCGTAAACACACCGGCCAGCTGGTCTGCGCAAGCTCTGAGGGCGCGGCTGGGGATGCCGTCTGGGCCTGCAGCCTTGCGAGGGTTAACACGTTTAAATGTCTTACTCACCTCGGCTGCAGTGAAGGAGAGACCGCATGTTTTCATTGCAGGCCGTGTCAGTGGCACTGTATTGTCCTCAAAGCGGGCAAAAAAGTTATTTAGTCTGCCTGGGAGCAAGACATCCTGGTCCGTGACTGGGCTGAATTTCTTCCTGTAGTCCGTGATTGACTGTAGACCCTGCCACATGCCTCTTGTGTCTGAGCCGTTGAATTGAGATTCTACTTTGTCTCTGTACTGACGCTTAGCTTGTTTAATAGCCTTGCGGAGGGAATAGCTGCACTGTTTGTATTCAGTCATGTCACCAGACACCTTGCCCTGATTAAAAGCAGTGGTTCGCGCTTTCAGTTTCAAACGAATGCTGCCATCAATCCACGGTTTCTGGTTAGGGAATGTTTTAATCGTTGCTATGGGAACGACATCTTCAACGCACGTTCTAATGAACTCGCACACCGAATCAGAGTATTCGTCAATGTTGTTGTCTGACGCAATACGAAACATCTCCCAGTCCACGTGATGGAAGCAGTCTTGGAGTGTGGAGTCAGCTTGGTCAGACCAGCGTTGGACAGACCTCAGCGTGGGAGCCTCTTGTTTTAGTTTCTGTCTGTAGGCAGGGATCAACAAAATGGAGTCGTGGTCAGCTTTTCCGAAAGGGGGACGGGGCAGGGCCTTATATGCGTCGCGGAAGTTAGAGTAACAATGATCCAAGGTCTTTCCACCCCTGGTTGCGCAATCGATATGCTGATAAAATTTAGGGAGTCTTGTTTTCAGATTAGCCTTGTTAAAATCCCCAGCTACAATGAATGCAGCCTCCGGATAAATCGTTTCCAGTTTGCAGAGAGTTAAATAGAGTTCGTTCAGAGCCATCGATGTGTCTGCTTGGGGGGGGATATATACGGCTGTGATTATAATCGAAGAGAATTCTCTTGGTAGATAATGCGGTCTACATTTGATTGTGAGGAATTCTAAATCAAGTGAACAGAAGGATTTGAGTTCCTGTATGTTTCTTTCATCACATCATGTCACGTTGGCCATAAGGCATACGTCCCCGCCCATCTTCTTACCAGAAAGATGTTTGTTTCTGTCGGCGCGATGCGTGGAGAAACCCGCTGGCTGCACCGCTTCGGATAGCGTCGTTCCAGTGAGCCATGTTTCCGTGAAACAAAGAACGTTACAGTCTCTGATGTCCCTCTGGAATGCTACCCTTGCTTGGATTTCATCAACCTTGTTGTCAAGAGACTGGACATTGGCAAGAAGAATGCTAGGGAGTGGTGCACGGTGTGCCCGTCTCCGGAGTCTGACCAGAAGACCGCCCCGTTTCCCTCTTTTTCGGAGTCGTCTTTTTGGGTCGCTGCATGGAATCCACTCCGTTGTCCTGTTTGTAAGGCAGAACACAGGATCCGCGTCGCGAAAAACATATTCTTGGTCGTACTGATGGTGAGTTGACGCTGATCTTATATTCAGTAGTTCTTCTCGATTGTATGTAATGAAACCTAAGATGACCTGGGGTACTAATGTAAGAAATAACACGTAAAAAAACAAAAACCTGCATAGTTTCCTAGGAACGCGAAGCGAGGCGGCCATCTCTGTCGGCGTCGGAAGTAGCAGCATCTCTAAGCAGCATCACATAGTAGTTTCTAATAGTAGTATCTCATAGTAGCCTCTAATAGCAGCATCTCATAGCAGCATCTCATAGCAGCATCTCATAGTAGCTTCTAATAGCAGCATCTAATAGCAGCATCTCGAAGCAGCATCTCATAGTAGCTTCTAATAGCAGCATCTCATAGTAGCTTCTAATAGCAGCATCTCATAGTAGCTACTAATAGCAGCATCTCGTAGTAGCTTCTAATAGCAGCATCTCATAGCAGCATCTCATAGTAGCTTCTAATAGCAGCATCTCGAAGCAGCATCTCATAGCAGCATCTCGAAGCAGCATCTCATAGTAGCTTCTAATAGCAGCATCTCATAGTAGCTTCTAATAGCAGCATCTCATAGCAGCATCTAATAGCGGCATCTCATAGCAGAATCTCATAGCAGCATCTCATAGTAGCTTCTCATAGCAGCATCTCATAGTAGCTTCTAATAGCAGCATCTCATAGCAGCATCTCATAGCAGCATCTAATAGCGGCATCTCATAGCAGCATCTCATAGTAGCTTCTAATAGCAGCTTCTCATAGCAGCATCTCATAGTAGCTTCTAATAGCAGCATCTCATAGCAGCATCTCATAGTAGCTTCTAATAGCAGCATCTCATAGCAGAATCTCAAAGCAGCATCTAATAGCAGCATTTCATAGCAGCATCTCGAAGCAGCATCTCATAGCAGCATCTCATACTAGCTTCTAATAGCAGCATCTCATAGCAGCATCTCGAAGCAGCATCTCGAAGCAGCATCTCACAGTAGCTTCTAATAGCAGCATCTCATAGCAGCATCTCATAGCAGCATCTCATAGCAGCATCTCATAGCAGCATCTCATAGTAGCTTCTAATGGCAGCATCTCATAGTAGCTTCTAATAGCAGCATCTCGAAGCAGCATCTCATAGCAGCATCTCATAGCAGCATCTCATAGCAGCATCTCATAGTAGCTTCTAATAGCAGCATCTCGAAGCAGCATCTCATAGCAGCATCTAATAGCAGCATCTCGTAGCAACATCTCGTAGCAGCATCTCGAAGCAGCATCTCAATGTAGCTTCTAATAGCAGCATCTCGTAGCAGCATCTATGTGCACTAATTTTGACCAGAGCCCTTAGGGAATAGGGTGCCATTTGGGACACAACCATACAAGCTGTGGACTGCCTCTCCAGAAGTCATTACCATTGTTGCTAATTCATTTGTTTGGACTGGTTTACAAATCATCCACATAACATAGCTTTAATTGATATAAGAGTCTTACTACATTGTCAGAATTAAGGACACCAGTATCTATAATTATAGTCTATGGGTAGGCTGAGCTCTACAGAACTATAATTATTGGGTTAGTTTCTTTCTGCAGAACATTGGTTTAAATAGATCACAGTATAGTTGGGACCTTGAAGAGCCTGGGAGCCTGCTGGCCTGGCAGATGGTTGGTGCTTCAGCAGCTGTACTCAGTTCCAGGGCCATACTGCACCCAGAAGGCATCGGACCTAGGTCAGTGCCAGGGGAGACTCCACAAGAGACCAGGGAAACCTCAGACACCTTGGCTCTTCCCAGTATAGTGCACTGCTTTTGACCAGAGCCCAATGGGCACGCAGCCATTGAACTCAGATAACAGCAGATCTCTCTCAGATGTCACATGGGTTCTGAACCTACATACTAGTAAATGAATGAGAATATAACCTTCTCTCAAACAATCATAAAGTACAAATAGTCATTATAATACCTGGGCCTGTATGCATAAAGCATCTGATCTAGGATCAGAAACCCCTCGTCCATATATACATACACATTAATGATGGAAGAAAAAAAAAACAGCAAAGTTAAACTGATCCTAGATCAGCACTCCTACCTTGAGATCCTTTATGCATACGGTTCTTGATTTAACTTCTACATTGAAAAGGTCTGGAGTTCTCAGGTCAGAGGTCAAACGTGTCCAGATCAGTAGGTATTCACACTGGGTGTCGATTCAGAGCAACCAGGCAGAAAGCAATCTCACCCTTATGTTATAGTAATCTCTCCCGTGTGACCTCCCTCCACTCAGGGTAAAGGGGAGACATACACCCAGCATCGCAAATGGCACCCTATTCCTTAAAATAGTACACTACTTTACGACCAAGGCCCATAGGGCTCTGGTCAAAAGTAGTGCACAATAATAGGGAATGAGGTTCCATAGGGCTCTGGTCAAAAGTAGTGAACTAAATAGGGAATAAGGTTCCATAGGGCTCTGGTCAAAAGTAGTGAACTATATAGGGAATAGGGTTCCATAGTGCTCTGGTCAAAAGTAGTGCACACCATAGGGAATAGGGTTCCATAGGGCTCTGGTCAAAAGTAGTGCACAATATAGGGAATAGGGTTCCATAGGGCTCTGGTCAAAAGTAGCGCACTATAGAGGGAATAGGATGCCATTTTTTATGCAGATTTAGAAAACCTGCAGTGGCCCAGCCTGAGAGGATTTAGGGAGAAAAACCCTGCCTGGTAGACTACTGTAGTTGCTCCTGGACCATGTGTTATATGCCCAAATGACACCCTATTCCCTATGTAAATGCACTACTTTCGACCAGGGACTATAGGGTTCTAAACAGGGTGCCATTTGAGACACAGACATAACATTTTCCCATGGCTTCGTCCCAATTGGCAACCTATTCCCTATGTAAATGCACTACTTTTGACCAGGGACTATAGGGTTTTGAGACACAGACATAACATATTCCCATTGGCAAATCCTCCCCAACTCATCAACAAATCCACACACCCTCATCTCTCTAAAGAGAGATTGAACTAGGTGGCAGATTTTGGCTTCGTCCCAATTGGCAACCTATTCCCTATTTAGTGCACTACTTTTGACCAAGGACCATAGTGCTCTGGTCAAAAGTGGTGCACTATGTGGGGAAAGGGTGCCATTTGGGACGGTATTGCTTTTTTAGGAATGGAATTCATTTGAACACCCCCTCTAGAGGGAATGCATTAACAATGACCAATGACAATAGATTAGAATAAGATTTTGATCCAATGAGTTGATAGCACACTGAAGTACAACAGCCTAATATCAACAATTGGTCCGCATTACATCATCATCAATAACAGCTGGTGCACGAAATCTAATATTGAGGAACTCTCTAGGTTTTTCTCGCCTGAGGTAGAGTCTCTCATGATAAACTGCAGACCACATTATTTCCCAAGAGAGTTATCATCTATATTTTCTTTATAGCTGTCTATTTACCACCACAAACCAATGCTGGCACTAAGACAGCACTCAATGAGCTGTAAGCAAACAATGAAATGCTCATCCAGAGGCGGCGCTCCTAGTGGCCGGGGAATTTAATGCAGGGAAACTTAAATCCGTTTTACCTCATTTCTACCAACATGTCACATGTGCAACCAGAGGGAAAAAAACTCCAGACCACCTTTACTCCTCACACAGACGCGTACAAAGCTCTCCCCGCTTGGCTCGATTGGATATGTTGTGATTTTAACCAACACAGCCAGATATGTACACAGTCTTGTACACTTAATCTTCATTTTAAAATGACTATCGTATTTGTTGATAAAAATCAAACTCTATTAGTATAATAGTAGTCCAGGAATGTCACGAGTTAATTGGCACAAGAAAACCTGAGAAAATAGCAACTCTACAGATTGCAATGTCTATAATGAATGGCTAAATTACTTCCAGACGCTATTGGTCTGCGGAGCTCATCCTCCTCAAGCCTCTGTAAAGGGGAAGATGTGTTTGAGCTTCCTCCATGTGATGTAATGTACATTGAGCATCTGGAAAAGCACTATATAAATCCAATCCAGCTATCTGTTTCGAGCCTGAGAGCAGATAAATTGCCAAATGTACAGTTGAAGTCGGAAGTCTACGTACACCTTAGTCAAATACATTTAAACTCAGTTTTTCACACTTCCTGACATTTAATTCTAGTAAAGATTCCCTGTCTTGGGTCAGTTAGGATCACCACTTTATTTTAAGAATGTGAAATGTCAGAATAATAGTGGAGAGAATGATTTATTTCAGCTTTGATTTATTTCATCACATTCCGAGTGGGTCAGAAGTTTACATGCACTCAATTAGTATTTGGTAGCATTGCCTTTAAATTGTTTAACTTGGGTTAATGTTTTGGCCCATCTTCATATTGATCCAGTCCAGTTTGAATGACGTTCAAAGTCAAGTGTTGGACCAGAATAAATTCTACCTTGGAGACTCACTCCATAAGAAAACACTAGACAGCACCATGTTCTTGTCATTTTAATTTAGGGATAGCCAGGGCACACTAACACTCAGACATCATTTTAAAAAACGAAGCGTGTGTGTTTAGTGAAATCCGCCAGATCAGAGGCAGTAGGGTTGACCGTGGATGTTCTCTTGATAAGTACATGAATGGACCATTTCCTGTCCTGCTTAGCATTCGAAATGGAGCTGATACTTTTGTGTGTCAGGGAAAATGTATGGAGTAAAAAGTAAAAAGTACATAATTTTCTTTAGGAATGTAGTGAAGTAAAAGTAAGTTAGCAAAAATATAAATATTCAACTACAGATACCGCAAAAAAATTGTATGGATATTAGGCAGACCTGCTGTACACCGTAATTCACCCTCTTCTTCCTGGAGAATAGAAAGAGTACGTCTTGACATTTGAAGAGAACGAGCTTGAAAGGGCAGAAGAAAATAAAGGGAGAGAAGAGGGAGGCTTTTCCACTTGTCAGGTATCTGAGCGAGACAAGTTCAGACAGACACAACATTCACAAAGGAATAAATAACATCACACGAGGAAATAGACAAACACACATATTGACAGATTGACGCACAAAGAAAGGCAGATACATGCACGCAGATAGAGTTGTCAGATTGGATGAGATGGGGACTCACAGCAGGAGGGATGTCAGAGGAGAGAGAGAGAGAGAGAAAAAGGCCCAGTTGCCAGGACCACAAATACAAATGCCATCTAGACATCGTTGCCCTAAGCACACAAAAAACTATACATACCTCGGCCTAAACATCAGCGCCACAGGTAACTTCCACAAAGCTGTGAACGAGCTGAGAGACAAGGCAAGAAATGCCTTCTATGCCATCAAAAGGAACATTAAAAAAAACATACCAATTAGGATCTGGCTAAAAATAATTGAATCAGTTATAGAACCCATTGTCCTTTATGTTTGTGAGGTCTGGGGTCCACTCACCAACCAACAACTCACAAAATTGGACAAACACCAAATTGAGATTCTGCATGCAGAATGCTGCCAAAATATCCTCTGTGTACAACGTAAAACACCAAATAACGCAGAGCAGAATTAGACTGATACCCACTAATGATCAAAATCCAGAAAAGAGTCGTTAAGGTCTACAACCACCTAAAAGGAAACAATTCCCAAACCTTCCATAACAAAGCCATCACCTACAATCATGAGAAAACAACAAGATAATTACTTGACACATTGGAAATAATTTACAGAAAAACTGAGCAAAGTAGAATGCTTTTTGCACCTAAACAGAGAGTAGACAGCGGCAGAATACCTGACCACTGTGACTGATCCAAAATTAAGGAAAGCTTTGACTATATACAGACTCAGTGAGCAGAGCCTTGCTATTGAGAAAGGCCGCTGTAGGCAGACCTGGCTCTCAAAAGAAGACAGACTATGTGCACACTGCCCACAAAATGAAGTGGAAACTGAGATGCACTTCCTAACCTCCTGCCAGATGTATGACCATATTAGAGACACATATTTCTCTCAGATTACACAGACTCACAAAGAATTCGAAAGACAATTACAGTTTTGATAAACTCCCATATCTACTGGGTGAAATACCAGTGTTCCATCACAGCAGCAAGATTTGTGACCTGTTACCACAAGAAAAGGGCAACCAGTGAAGAACAAACACCATTGTAAATACAACCCATATTTATGTTGATTTATTTTCCCTTTTGTACTTTAACTATTAGCACATATGACATTTGAAATGTAATTATTATTTTGGAACTTTTGTGTGTGTCATGTTTACTGTTAATTTTTTTATTATTTATATCATTTTTGTTTATCATCCATTTCACTTGCTTTGACAATGTAAACATATGTCCCATGACAATAAATCCCTTGAATTGAAAGGTAGAGAGAGAGAAGAGAGAGAGAGAGAGGTATTTAGCAGGATATACTCAGTTACATTACACTATATAGGGCTGGTATCTTTGACCCATATTAGGCCTGGTCCTGGGACAAATCATTCTCCTTGGACTTAATCTGGCTCTGGAAAGTTGGGCCATAATATAAAATATATTATAAACTGGGTGGTTCGAGCCCTGAATGCTGATTGGCTGACAGCTATGGTATATCAGCCCGTATACCTCCTCGGGCGTTATTGCTTAACATTGTAATATACTCTGGTAGAATAAACATTGCCACCACAATGAGATAAAATACATTTTAATAAATGACTTCTTCATTGTTTCATTGTCATGATATGAACATTGTGTCCTTTCAAGGCAGCGTGGTGAGATAATGCACCATGGGTCAAAGGCAGTAAAATCGATGTCCTCTCAGTAAACACACTAGTTATAAAAACACACTAGCTAAGAGAAATTAGTCTGAATAATCTATGTGAAATGTTGCTACTCTTGGTTGTGTAATTTCAGTCTCTCGGCTACATGTCTTTGTTTCATCCTTGGAAATTACAACAAAAAGTGAAAAAAGGTTATACCTGTAAGCATCATATACTGTATAATACAATAAAACATCGAACTGCCAATGAGAAATCCTAAGCCTATTGCCTTAAAAAGTGATTTGGTTTTCATCCACCAATAAGATGAAGTTCCAAGAATCTGAAATTACAGCAGACGATACCAACATCCCTGGCCTGAACCACAGACATTAGAGGGGTGACCATCTCTGGCCTGAACCACAGACATTAGAGGGGTGAACATCTCTGGTCTGAACCACAGACATTAGAGGGGTGACCATCTCTGGTCTGAACCACAGACATTAGAGGGGTGACCATCTCTGGTCTGAACCACAGACATTAGAGGGGTGACCATCTCTGGCCTGAACCACAGACATTAGAGGGGTGACCATCTCTGGCCTGAACCATAGACATTAGAGGGGTGACCATCTCTTGTAATTGGCTGGGGGAGCTAGTGGTGACTGTCTCAGTTGGATGGGATCAGGAGGGTAAAACCGTCGCGGCTCTTCCTGAAGTCTGCGTTGGCCTGGCCGGCCTTGGTCTCCACGGTTACGCTCTTGGGCTTGCCCCGCATGTGCAGCTGGATGGCCGAGCAGCAAACCTTCACCAGGAGAGGGGTGTTCCTCACACTGAAACACACACACACACACACACACAACCTGTTAACCCACTGATCATTTCAATGACAAATGCTTCATGCAGGAGTACACCACAGTCCCTTATTTAAATGTAAAGCAAAATAATATACACTACCGTTCAAAAGTTTGGGGTCACTTAGAAATGTCCTTGTTTTGAAATAAATAAAAAATGTAAAGTGTCCATTTAAAATGACATCAAATTGATCAGAAATACAGGGTAGACATTGCAAAGTCAGCGTATTGCAAACAGTATTACTATTTGTAACAAGGTTACATACTACCCCTTTCCATCTCTATATGACATGTTGCGATTGGTATGCCAGCAAAGGACAGTCAACACAGCACAGAGAGTCTTTCCATTTGTAATACAAGGTAATTATACCCCTTATCTACTCGGGGGTGTGGTATATGGCCAATATAGCACGACTAAGGGCTGTTCTTAGACACGATGCAACGCAGAATGATACATTGGCCATATACCACAAACTCCCGCGGTGCCTTATTGCTATTATAAACTGGTTACCAACGAAATTAGAACAGTAAAAATAAATATGTTGTCAAACCCATGGTATACCGTCTGACACACCACAGTTGTCAGCCAATCAGCAATCAGGGCTCGAACCACCCAGTTTACCACTCTGTTCTAATAACTGTATCTCGACTCAGAGGACTACCATCCTGGAGGACTGCCAGCCTCTCCTCTATCCTGGAGGACCGCCAGCCTCTCCTCTATCCTGGAGGACCGCCAGCCTCTCCTCTATCGTGGAGGACCGCCAGCCTCTCCTCTATCCTGGAGGACCGCCAGCCTCTCCTCTATCCTGGAGGACCGCCAGCCTCTCCTCTATCCTGGAGGACCGCCAGCCTCTCCTCTATCCTGTGGGACTGCCAGCCTCTCCTCTATCCTGGAGGACCGCCAGCCTCTCCTCTATCCTGGAGGACCGCCAGTCCCTATCCTAGAGAACCACCAGCCTCTCCTCTATCCTTGAGGACCGCCAGCCTCTCCTCTATCCTTGAGGACCGCCAGTCTCTATCCTGGAGGACCGCCAGCCTCTCCTCTATTCTGGAGGACCACCATCCTCTATCCTGGAAGACCACCAGCATCTCCTCTATCCTGGAGGACTGCCAGCCTCTATCCTGGAGGACCACCAGCCTCTCCTCTATCCCGGAGGACCGCCAGCCTCTCCTCTATCCTGGAGGACTGCCAGCCTCTCCTCTATCCTGGAGGAACGCCAGCCTCTCCTCTATCCTGGAGGACCGTCAGCCTCTCCTCTATCCTGGAGGACCGTCAGCCTCTATCCTGGAGGGCCTCCAGCCTCTCCTCTATCCTGGAGGACCGCCAGCCTCTCCTCTATCCTGGAGGCCCGCCAGCCTCTCCTCTATCCTGGAGGGCCGCCAGCCTCTCCTCTATCCTGGAGGACCACCAGCCTCTATCCTGGAGGACCACCAGCCTCTCCTCTATCCTGGAGGACCGCCAGCCTCTCCTCTATCCTGGAGGACCGCCAGCCTCTCCTCTATCCTGGAGGACCGCCAGCCTCTCCTCTATCCTGGAGGACCGCCAGCCTCTCCTCTATCCTGGAGGACCGCCAGCCTCTCCTCTATCCTGGAGGACCGCCAGCCTCTCCTCTATCCTGAGGACCGCCAGCCTCTCCTCTATCCTTGAGGACCGCCAGTCTCTATCCTGAGGGACCGCCAGCCTCTCCTCTATTCTGGAGGACCACCATCCTCTATCCTGGAGGACCACCAGCATCTCCTCTATCCTGGAGGACTGCCAGCCTCTATCCTGGAGGACCACCAGCCTCTCCTCTATCCCGGAGGACCGCCAGCCTCTCCTCTATCCTGGAGGACTGCCAGCCTCTCCTCTATCCTGAGGACCGCCAGCCTCTCCTCTATCCTGGAGGAACGTCAGCCTCTCCTCTATCCTGGAGGACCGTCAGCCTCTATCCTGGAGGACCGCCAGCCTCTCCTCTATCCTGGAGGACCGCTAGCCTCTCCTCTATCCTGGAGGACCGCTAGCCTCTCCTCTATCCTTGAGGACCGCCAGCCTCTCCTCTATCCTTGAGGACCGCCAGTCTCTATCCTGGAAGACCGCCAGCCTCTCCTCTATTCTGGAGGACCACCATCCTCTATCCTGGAGGACCACCAGCATCTCCTCTATCCTGGAGGACTGCCAGCCTCTATCCTGGAGGACCACCAGCCTCTCCTCTATCCCGGAGGACCGCCAGCCTCTCCTCTATCCTGGAGGAGCGCCAGCCTCTCCTCTATCCTGGAGGAACGCCAGCCTCTCCTCTATCCTGGAGGACCGCCAGCCTCTCCTCTATCCTGGAGGACCGTCAGCCTCTATCCTGGAGGGCCTCCAGCCTCTCCTCTATCCTGGAGGACCACCAGCCTCTCCTCTATCCTGGAGGCCCGCCAGCCTCTCCTCTATCCTGGAGGACCGCCAGCCTCTATCCTGGAGGGCCTCCAGCCTCTCTGGAGGGCCTCCAGCCTCTCCTCTATCCTGGAGGACCACCAGCCTCTATCCTGGAGGGCCTCCAGCCTCTCCTCTATCCTGGAGGCCCTCCAGCCTCTCCTCTATCCTGGAGGCCCCCAGCCTCTCCTCTATCCTGGAGGCCCGCCAGCCTCTCCTCTATCCTGGAGGACCGCCAGCCTCTCCTCTATCCTGGAGGACCCGCCAGCCTCTCCTCTATCCTGGAGGACCGCCAGCCTCTCCTCTATCCTGGAGGCCCGCCAGCCTCTCCTCTATCCTGGAGGGCCTCCAGCCTCTCCTCTATCCTGGAGGGCCTCCAGCCTCTCCTCTATCCTGGAGGACCGCCAGCCTCTCCTCTATCCTGGAGGCCCGCCAGCCTCTCCTCTATCCTGGAGGGCCTCCAGCCTCTCCTCTATCCTGGAGGACCACCAGCCTCTATCCTGGAGGACCGCCAGCCTCTCCTCTATCCTGGAGGGCCTCCAGCCTCTCCTCTATCCTGGAGGACCGCCAGCCTCTCCTCTATCCTGGAGGCCCGCCAGCCTCTCCTCTATCCTGGAGGGCCTCCAGCCTCTCCTCTATCCTGGAGGGCCTCCAGCCTCTCCTCTATCCTGGAGGGCCTCCAGCCTCTCCTCTATCCTGGAGGGCCTCCAGCCTCTCCTCTATCCTGGAGGCCCACCAGCCTTTCCTCTATCCTGGAGGCCCACCAGCCTCTCCTCTATCCTGGAGGACCACCAGCCTCTCCTCTATCCTGGAGGACCACCAGCCTCTCCTCTATCCTGGAGGACCACCAGCCTCTCCTCTATCCTGGAGGACCACCAGCCTCTCCTCTATCCTGGAGGACCACCAGCCTCTCCTCTTGTGTTGTTTTTTATTTTATTTTTATTTTTATTTCACCTTTATTTAACCAGGTAGGCTAGTTGAGAACACCTTTATTTAACCAGGTAGGCTAGTTGAGAACAAGTTCTCATTTACAACTGCGACCTGGCTAAGGTAAAGCATAGCAGTGTGAACAGACAACAACACAGAGTTACAAATGGTGTAAACAATAAACAAGTCAATAACACAGTAGAAAAAAAGAAAGAGTCTATATACATTGTGTGCAAAAGGCATGAGGAGGTAGGCGAATAATTACAATTTAGCAGATTAACACTGGAGTGATAAATGATCAGATGGTCATGTGCAGGTAGAGATACTGGTGTGCAAAAGAGCAGAAAAGTAAATAAATAAAAACAGTATGGGGATGAGGCAGGTAAATTGGGTGGGCTATTTACCGATGGACTATGCACAGCTGCAGCGATCTGTTAGCTGCTCAGATAGCAGATGCTTAAAGTTGGTGAGGGAGATAAAAGTCTCCAACTTCAGCGATTTTTGCAATTCGTTCCAGTCACAGGCAGCTGAGAACTGGAACGAAAGGCGGCCAAATGAGGTGTTGGCTTTAGGGATGATCAGTGAGATACACCTGCTGGAGCGCGTGCTACGGGTGGGTGTTGCCATCGTGACCAGTGAACTGAGATAAGGCGGAGCTTTTCCTAGCATGGACTTGTAGATGACCTGGAGCCAGTGGGTCTGGCGACGAATATGTAGCGAGGGCCAGCCGACTAGAGCATACAGGTCGCAGTGGTGGGTGGTATAAGGTGCTTTAGTAACAAAACGGATGGCACTGTGATAAACTGCATCCAGTTTGCTGAGTAGAGTCTTGGAAGCTATTTTGTAGATGACATCGCCGAAGTCGAGGATCGGTAGGATAGTCCGTTTTACTAGGGTAAGTTTGGCGGCGTGAGTGAAGGAGGCTTTGTTGCGAAATAGAAAGCCGACTCTAGATTTGATTTTAGATTGGAGATGTTTGATATGAGTCTGGAAGGAGAGTTTACAGTCTAGCCAGACACCTAGGTACTTATAGATGTCCACATATTCTAGGTCGGAACCATCCAGGGTGGTGATCCTAGTCGGGCGTGCGGGTACAGGCAGCGAACGGTTGAAAAGCATGCATTTGATTTTACTAGTGTTTAAGAGCAGTTGGAGGCCACGGAAGGAGTGTTGTATCGCATTGAAGCTCGTTTGGAGGTTAGATAGCACAGTGTCCAAGGAAGGGCCAGAGGTATACAGAATGGTGTCGTCTACGTAGAGGTGGATCAGGGAATCGCCCGCAGCAAGAGCAACATCATTGATATATACAGAGAAAAGAGTCGGCCTGAGAATTGAACCCTGTGGCACCCCCATATAGACTGCCAGAGGACCGGACAACATGCCCTCCGATTTGACACACTGAACTCTGTCTGCAAAGTAGTTGGTGAACCAGGCAAGGCAGTCATTAGAAAAATATCTGCCGATAAGAATTATCTGCCGATAAGAATATGATGATTGACAGAGTCGAAAGCTTTGGCAAGGTCGATGAAGACGGCTGCACAGTACTGTCTTTTATCGATGGCTGTTATGATATCGTTTAGTACCTTGAGCGTGGTTGAGGTGCATCCGTGACTGGCTCGGGAACCAGATTGCACAGGTACAGTGGGATTCGAGATGGTCAGTGATCTGTTTGTTGAC
This sequence comes from Oncorhynchus tshawytscha, assembly GCF_018296145.1. Taxonomy (NCBI): domain Eukaryota; kingdom Metazoa; phylum Chordata; class Actinopteri; order Salmoniformes; family Salmonidae; genus Oncorhynchus; species Oncorhynchus tshawytscha. Next base: position 9,598,060 of record NC_056441.1, on the reverse strand, counting down.
TTGGCTTTCGAAGACCTTAGATAGGCAGGGCAGGATGGATATAGGTCTGTAACAGTTTGAATCCAGGGTGTCTCACCCTTTGAAGAGGGGGATGACCGCGGCAGCTTTCCAATCCTTGGGGATCTCAGACGATACGAAAGAGAGGTTGAACAGGCTGGTAATAGGGGTTGCGACAATGGCAGCGGATAGTTTCAGAAATAGAGGGTCCAGATTGTCAACCCCAGCTGATTTGTATGGGTCTTGCAGGTTTTGCAGCTCTTTCAGAACATCTGCTATCTGGATTTGGGTAAAGGAGAAGCTGGGGAGGCTTGGGCGAGTAGCTGCGGGGGGGGGGCGGAGCTGTTGGCCGAGGTTGGAGTAGCCAGGAGGAAGGCATGGCAGCCGTATACAGGGTTGTTACTGCATCCAACCCTGTATACAGTGCTTGAGTTGTTACTGTATCCGACCCTGTATACAGTGCTTGAGTTGTTACTGTATCCGACTCAGTGCTGCTTGTGTGCTGTACTGAAGCTCCTCTGTTACACCCCCTATCCCTGAGCTGACAGTTGCCACGGGAAGAGAGGGTCGACAGGAGGAAGAGAAAGGGAAGAGATGGGAAAGATGGGGGGGAAAGAGAGGGGGAAAGAGAGGGGGAAAGAGAGGGGGAAAGAGGGGGGAAAGAGAGGGGGAAAGAGAGGGGGAAAGATGGGGGGGAAAGAGAGGGGGAAAAGAGAGGGGGAAAGAGAGGGGGAAAGATGGGGGGAAAGAGAGGGGGAAAGAGTGGGGGAAAGAGTGGGGGAAAGAGTGGGGGAAAGATGGGGAAAAGAGAGGGGGAAAGAGAGGGGGAAAGAGGGGGGAAAGATGGGGGGGCGACGGGGAAAGAGAGGGGGAAAGAGAGGGGGAAAGAGAGGGGGAAAGAGAGGGGGAAAGAGAGGGGGAAAGAGAGGGGGAAAGAGAGGGGGAAAGAGAGGGGGAAAAGAGAGGGGGAAAAGAGAGGGGGAAAAGAGAGGGGGAAAAGAGTGGGGGGAAAGAGGGGGGAAAAGAGTGGGGGAAAAGAGTGGGGGAAAAGAGTGGGGGAAAAGAGTGGGGGGAAAAGAGAGGGGGAAAAGAGTGGGGGAAAAGAGGGGGGGAAAAGAGAGGGGAAAAGAGTGGGGGAAAAGAGTGGGGGAAAAGAGAGGGGGGGCCTTGGCTGCTGCACAGTCAGCTGAAGATGATCTGTTCTGAAGGACACAGTCTCGGTTTGCGTCCCAAATGGCACCCTATTCCCTACATGCACCCTATTCCCTACATGCACCCTATTCGCTGGTCAACAGTACTGGAGGAATAGGGTGTCATTAAGAACACAGCCTCCCTCTGCCCCAGGGGATCCTCCAGCCTGGCTGGACCTCTGCACCACACTGACTCTCTCTCTCTCTGGTGAACACAGAGAACCATCACATGGTCAAATGCACAGAAAGACGTTATCTGTCTATTGGACTGGATGCACACACTGTTAAACTGCTCTACATCTGGGCTGGTTAAGGAGCCCTTTGTGGGTTATCCTGGTAGGAGGGAATCCGTTTAAAAAGGGCAGTAATTATCATTTGTCTCAGTATGAATTGGTGATGCTGCTCTGTCAAATTGCAGGAAAGTAACTGCATTTTGTGTGTGTGTGCTGGGGTGGGGTGTGTGTGTGTGTGTGCGTGTGTGTGTGTGCGTGTGTGTGTGCGCTGGGGTGTGTGTGTGTGTGTGTGTGTGTGTGTGTGTGCGCTGGGTGTGTGTGTGTGTGCTGGGGTGTGTGTGTGTGTGTGTGTGTGTGCTGGGGTGTGTGCGTGTGTGTGTGTGTGTGCTGGGGTGTGTGCGTGTGCGTGTGCGTGTGCGTGTGTGTGTGTGTGTGTGTGTGTGCTGGTATACTGTACTCAAGCTTAACTCAAGGCTTCCTTTCAGTTCCAGTGGCCTAGTTTCACAAAGCTGCATGGCATCCATCCTAAGCCACTAACAGGTGTGACCACAGTCCTCAAAGTCACTCAAACCTCATCTATTCCCCCTTCCTCCCCCATTCCTCACTCCTCATCCTCCCCCTCACACCCCTTTGTTCACTATAAAGTCCCCCTCCCAGAGACACACACAGACGGCCCTGCGGCCCTCAAACCCACTGACCTCCCAGAATCCCTAGGTTTTGATGAATCACGTGCGATACTGATCTAAGGGGCCAGGATATATTTATTGACCACCTGCCTAGAGGAAGCTGCCCCGGTGTAAACCTACACCAGGGGAATTGTGTTTCAACTTCACACTAAGCTCCAGGCTATGACAGGGGGATTTGACTTATATAGCTGGGCCACAGAACTACAATAAGTCAAGGGAGTAGGCTGCCATTTCAGGTGCAGACCAGGTCTGTCAGTCTATATCTGGGTTATGGTATTGCAGTGTAGTGGGGGGTTGAGGTGGTCCAGATTTCTCAATGAGAGACTAGGCTGGGTCTGAAATGGCACCCTATTCCCTATATAATGTACTACTTTTGACCAGTGACCCTATATCGTCCACTACTTTTGACCAGTGATCTTATTCCATATTCCCTATATGTTTCCCAGTTTTTTTTCTTGTGTGGATGGTCAGGGGGCCGGAATATAATTACAAATAATTTGTTGAGTGCAAATTGAACGCAAGAAGCCCAAACAGATATAATATTTGACTAAAATATAATCATTTAAAAACGTCCTTACATTTGAATACGATCACATACTGTATATCTCTCTATTATGCGTGGGAATATATATATATATTTTATAGTTGAAGTCGGAAGTTTACATACACTTAGGTTGGAGTCATTAAAACTTGTTTTTCAACCACTCCACACATTTCTTGTTAAAAACTACAGTTTTGGAAAGTCAGTTAGGACATCAACTTTGTGCATGACACAAAGTAATTCTTCCAACAACTGTTTACAGACAGATTATTTCACTTATAATTTAATGTATCACAATTCCAGGGGGTCAGAAGTTTACATACACTAAGTTGACTGTGCCTTTAAACAGCTTGGAAAATTCCCGAAAATGATGTCATGGTATTAGAAGCTTCCGATAGGCTCCTTGACATCATTTGAGTCAATTGGAGGTGTACCTGTGGATGTATTTCAAGGCCTACCTTCAAACTCAGTGCCTCTTTCCTTGACACAAGGGGAAAATCAAAAGAAATTAGCCAAGACCTCAGAAAGAAAATTGTAGACCTCCACATGTCTGGTTCATCCTTGGGAGCAATTTCCAAATGCAGAACTTCCAATGTCAACTGTATGTGTGTGTGTATATTACACACACACACACACACACACACACACACACACACACACACACACACACACACACACACACACACACACACACACACACACACACACACACACACACACACACACACACACACACACACACACACACACACACACACACACACACACACACACACACACACACACACAAAAGTTTGGAGTCACTTAGAAATGCATTAAAGACATTTTTTTGTCCATTAATATAACATCAAATTTATCAGAAATACAGTGTAGACATTGTTAATGTTGTAAATGACTATTGTAGCTGGAAACGGCAGATTTTTTTATGGAATATCTACATAGGTATAAAGAGGCCAATTATCAGCAACAGTCACTCCTGTGTTCCAATGGTACGTTGTGTTAGCTAATCCAAGTTTATCATTTTCAAAGCAAATTGATCATTAGAAAACCCTTTTGCAATCATGGTGGTGACAGTATCATGCTGTAGGGATGTTTTCCAGCAGCAGGGACTGGGAGACTAGTCAGGATCGAGGAAAAGATGAACAGAGAAAAGTACAGAGAGATCCTTGATGAGAACCTGCTCCAGAGCGCTCAGAATTTCATGCCGGGGGAAAGTTTCACCTTTCCATCAGGACAACGACTCTAAGCACACAGCCAAGACAACGCAGCAGTGGCTTCGGGACAAGTCTCTGAATGTCCTTGAGGGGCCCCAATCGAACATTTCTGGAGAGACCTGAAAATATCTGTGCAGCAATGCTCCCCATCCAACCTGACAGAGCTTGAGAGGAACTGCAGAGAAGAATGGGAGAAACTCTCCAAATACAGGCGTGGCAAGCTTGTAGCTTCATACCCAAGAAGACTCAAGACTGTAATCGCTGCCAAAGGTGCTTCAACAAAGTACTGAGGAAAAGGTCTGAATACTTATGTGATATTTCCTTTTAAAAAATATATTTAAATTAGCTAAATATTCTAACAACCTGTTTTTGCTTAGTCATTATGGGGTATTGTGTTTAGAATGATGAGGGAAAAACAACTCTTTTATCCATTTTAGAATAAGGCCGTAACTTAACAAAATGTGGAAAAAGTCAAGGTTTCTGAGTACTTTCTGAAGGCACAAGGGGGTTCCATTTGAGATGCAGACCTGGTGTTTACGACCTGGTTTCAATCGCTGGTCTAAAGGGGGGTTTGGTCTGGTTCATAAATAGGGTGATGTTCTCGGCTCCACCATGAGCCAAGAAGACCTCATAATGCTGTGGCCCAATTATTCAACCTTGTGGAATCGACCGTCGACAGAACTGGGGCGCAGCAGCAACTCCTGGGCTACGTCTCTAATGGCAGCCTACTCCCCAGCTTGCAGTACTTTTGATCAGGGTCCACGGGGCTCTAGTCAAAAAAATAGTCCACTTCATAGGGAATAGGGTGCTGTTTTGGACGCAGACCTGGAGGGGCCTCAGGACCACGTCTCTATCTCAGATCCTTTGTTTTTGGCCCCTCCCTCCCATTCCCCTGTCATGTCCTCTATGCTGTTGGAGTGTGATAGTCCAATGTGAACATATGCCTCCATTGTCTCCATTATGGAGAACTATGAGGCCATTTAGTGCTGGGCTGTGGCTGGGTGTATGTATCTGCTCTGGCTCCTGCCACACAATGGTACAGTGTTAGTGACGGTGCTGCAAGGTTGTGTGTGTGTGTCTGTGTGTCTGTGTGTGTGTGTGTGTTTAACTATACTTAATACTAAACTAACATTTAACCAACTGGGGACATTATGTTGGTCGGCATAAGGAAAAAGGCTATTTCTAGAGGGTTTAGTGTCAGGGTTAGTGTTGTGTGTGTTAGGGTCAGATTTAGGGTTAGGGTTAGTGTTAGTCGTGTATGTGTGTGTCTAAATGAGTTGTCTAGGATATGTGACTCGCTTCAGGAAACTAGGCGTATGTCGCAGGAGCAGCATTTCAACATATTTTTTACAATTTTTAATCAAAATGCCTTTTTTTTTTTTTTTTTTTTTTGCAGAAATGGCTTCTGGAACATGTGAACTTTCATGTGCCTTAAGGATACGTCCCTTTTTTTCAATTTTCACCTTAAATGACAAATCTAACTGCCTGTAACTCAGGCCCTGAAGCAGGAATATGCATATTCTTGGAACCATTTGAAAGGAAACACTTTGAACTTTGTGGAAATGTGAATGAAATGTAGGAGAATATAACAGAATAGATCTGTAAAAGATAATGCAAAGAAGAAACCAACCGTTGTATTTTTTACATTTTTACCATCATCTTTGAAATGCAAGAGAAAGGCCATAATGTATTATTCCAGCCCAGGTGCAATTTAGATGTTGTCCACTAGATGGCAGCAGTGTATGTGCAAAGTTTTAGACTGATCAAATAAACCAGTGCATTTCTGTTAAAGGTTGTTTCAAGACTGCCCAAATGTGCCTAATATTCATGTTCAAAATGATGCACTCTCCTCAAAACAATGGCATGGTATTATTTCATTGCAATAGCTACTGTAAACTGGACAGTGCAGTTAGATTAAGAAGAATGTAAGCTTTCTGCCAATATCAGATATGTCTATGTCCTGGGAAATTTTCTTGTTACTTACAACCTCATGCTAATCGCATTAGCCTACATTAGCTCAAGGGACACCGATCCCGAAGAAGGTTTTATTAACAAACTTGTGTTACATCCATAAATAGAAATAAAATGGTTAAATTTACGAACCTAGTTGGTTTAGTCATGGAAAAACACAGGAACCTTCCCACTAGCCATGATTGGCTAAGATAATGTATGGGCTGGGCATGCCGGGAGATGAGTTTAGATTGGTCTGCCATGTAGCATGCTTCTGTCTGTAACGTGAGCTGCTCAGTATGTGTTGACAGTCCTTTCTACCACGTCGTTTTTTTAACGTTTGAAAGTTAGCCATTGAGAACTACAAAAGCATTGCTACTTTTCTCAATAACATCGATAACCCTGAATTTAGCAGGCGCTTTCGACAGATCAGTAGGAAAAAAGTGATTGGCTACTTTTTGCACACGCCACGGTTAGTGTGGACCGGTGTGACTTGACATGAAGCCGGCCGAACCAGATTTAGCTACGAACAAAACTGAGTTAAATGGTTCCAGGCTTCCGTTACGCCTTCCTCCATGTATACGGGTAAGAGTCTAGCTACATTTTCCAGATAAGTTTCTAATTTTGGCAGAAAGTCATTTTATTGCAAATTAAAGCATACTGTTAGTTAGCTAGCAAACGTTGGGTTGCTGGCTTGCTAGCTAACATTAAGTGTATAATCTGTGTAGTAATATTATTAGAATCAGAAAACCATTTGCATTGCATGTTATAGCCTAATATTAGCTAGTTAACATTGAACCTAGTTGGTTAGATTTAGCTACCTACAGATTGGTAGTAGGTTGAGTTGGGGTTATGACGGTTCGTTGTTTAGCTAGCTAGCTAGCTAGCTACACGTCTAAACAAGAGACTCCACTTCGGCCGGATTATTACATGACCCATCAAATTAGCCAGGTGTGTCTGGGGGTGATTATGGCCATTTATTGTATTTCATGAACATGTGTAGATGTCTTGAAAATAGTGTCCCATCCACTTAGCAAGATGTGGCTGAGGGCTGGTTATAGCATTTCTTTCACATGACCCATCAACTTGGACAAGTGTGTCGGGTAATCGTAATCTAATAACAATTAAATATATATAAAATATTTTTATCTGGACACTTTGTTTTTGATATTGCTACTATGCAAGTACTATCACTGTAGCATTTACACCTTTTATATGACAAATAAACATTGATTTTATGTGATAGAGCATTTGTTTACCACATGGCCTCACATGTGAATCCTTAAAGAGATGGGTGGGACTAAAGCTTAAGAGGGTGTGAAAAATGCTGAACGGGTGTAGACAAAGCAAAGCTCTCAAGTAGGTATGCCAAAACATTCAAGGGCCATTTTCTTAAAAGTTTATCAACTTTCAAAGCAGAATTACTTTCCCATTGTTCCTCAACTGCAGTGCATTTTCTGAGTCTCTACTTTTATCCAATGTAAAAAAACAACATTTTGCTACCTAAGACCGAATCGAGGTGGTCAGTCATATATTATTATCATCGTTGGCCCAAACCAAGCCTTTCTTCAACAATTTAAGATATTACATCACGCCGCTGACAAACAAAACATCTATGGAAATCAAAGTCTTATGAAGCAAACCAATACAACTTTACCTGACAAGGTAACACATCCTTTAACACAAGTCCAGAAGGGTGGAACAGCGTTCTACAGGTGTCATGTATACACAGGGAGTCAGGAAGCAGGAGCAAAAGGAGAGTTTAATTACAAAGATGCAAGGCAAATGGGGTGTGTGTAATGATGAAGTACAGGTGTGTGTAATGATGTGAACCAGGTGTGTGTAATGATGGAACCAGGTGTGTGTAATGATGGAACCAGGTGTGTGTAATGATGAAGTACAGGTGTGTGTAATGATGTGGACCAGTGTGTGTAATGATGGAACCAGGTGTGTGTAATGATGGAACCAGGTGTGTGTAATGATGTGAACCAGGTGTGTGTAATGATGAAGTACAGGTGTGTGTAATGATGTGAACCAGGTGTGTGTAATGATGGAACCAGGTGTGTGTAATGATGTGGACCAGTGTGTAATGGTGGGAGGAGGTGTGTGTAATGATGGGAACCAGGTGTGTAATGGTGGGAGGAGGTGTGTGTAATGATGGGAACCAGGTGTGTGTAATGATGTGGACCAGTGTGTAATGGTGGGAGGAGGTGTGTGTAATGATGGGAAGCAGGTCTGTGTAATGATGGAACCAGGTGTGTGTAATGATGGGGACCAGGTGTGTAATAATGCTTGCCATGGCCGGTGATTAGTAGACCAGCAACGTTGAGCTCTGGAGAGAGGGGGTAGGCGTGACAGCAGGGTCAACACTATAGCCTGGTCCCAGTAGGCGTGGCAGCAGGGTCAACACTGTAGCCTGGTCCCAGTAGGCGTGACAGCAGGGTCAACACTGTAGCCTGGTCCCAGTAGGCAAGACAGCACAAACAGATCCAGGACCAGGCTAACTACACCTTGTGTTTTGAGAACACATCATTTTCATTTGATTCACACATTGCCATACACCTTTCCCTATGAAAACAACAACAATGATTCCTCACCATACAGTACATATCTAGTCATATCAGGATAACAGAGGGAGAACATCCCAACAGTATCAATGGGTTCCAAGTCGTTAACTGCCTGTTAGAGGGGCTCTCAGATCACCTCACAGTATCAAGGCACATATTCATACGCATCTAAGAGTAGGATCAGGATCCCATGTCCATGCAATCTTATTCATTATGGCAAAACTGATCCTAGATCAACACTCCTACTCTGAGACGCTTTGTGAATAATTTGATGGGATCTGGGCTGCAACTGTGATGACCGCCACTCCTAGTATTAACAACAACAGACTTCAGAACAGCCTGATGACTACACTACCAGGTCCTGAAGACTCAGCTCACGACCAGGGGGCTCAGCGGCTGTCTGGGTTCCTTACCGAGTCACCACGATGCCTGCCCTACAGCCACTTTCTCTAAAACAGAGTATTTTCCCTGTAATTTCTCTACATGTATTCCAGCCAGTGATTTCTCTGTGACAAACTGCAAAGAAACCTACCTAGCAGCATCTCCCTCATTGCACCTCCATAGCACTTGCTGTAACACTATCTGTCTGTGAAGAAAACCATGGCAGGCAAGGTTATTTATAGCAATGTGTCCATGGGGTGTTAAAAGAGTGTGCCCCAGAAATACAAGTATGTTGCTTTGTGGTTGAATGGTTTAAATAAGATAAAAATGAGAACAAACTCATCCCCCAAAAAATAAAAAGTCACTAAACTGACATTCACATTCACACTCTCCCCCTCAACCCTCCCTTCTCTCTCTCTCCACTCATCCCTATCTCCCTCCACTCACTCTCTCCTCATCCTTCTCCCCTCTCCCTTCACTCTATTCCCTCATCACTCTCTCCCTCCCTATCCCTCATCCTCATCCCTCCCTCCACCCACTCATTCCTCATCCCTCCCTTCACATGCTCCCCTCATCCCTCCCCCCACTCCCTCCCTTCACACTCCCCTCATTCCTCTCTCCCTCCCTCCACACTCCTTCATCCCCCTACACATGCTCCCCTCATCCCTCTATCCCTTCTACCGCTCCCTCCCTTCACACTCCTCATCCCTCTCTCCTCCCACTCTCCCCTCATTCCTCATCCCTCCCTTCACTCTCTCCCCTCATCCCTCCCTTCACTCTCTCCCCTCATTCCTCATCCCTCACATCACTCTCTCCCCTCATCCCTCCCTTCACTCTCTCCCTCATCCCTCCCTTCATCCCCCCCTCATCCCTCCCTTCACTCTCTCCCCTCATCCCTCCCTTCACTCTCTCCCCTCATCCCTCTCTTCATCCAGGCAGGTATAATTGGCCGTCAGAAGGGGATGAAGCAGCATATCTGTCAGTCAGTCGACCCCTCTACCTAACCAACTATCCCCCAATGAGAGACAGGCCCTCTACCTAACCAACTATCCCACCATGAGAGACAGGCCCTTTATCTAACTAACTATCCCCAATGAGAGACAGACCCTCTATCTAACTAACTATCCACCATGAGAGACAGGCCCTCTATCTACCATCCACCATGAGAGACAGGCCCTCTACCTAACCAACTATCCCCCAATGAGAGACAGGCCCTCTACCTAACCAACTATCCCACCATGAGAGACAGGCCCTCTATCTAGCCAACTATCCCACCATGAGAGACAGGCCCTCTATCTAGCCAACTATCCCACCATGAGAGACAGGCCCTCTACCTAGCCAACTATCCCACCATGAGAGACAGGCCCTCTATCTAGCCAACTATCCCACCATGAGAGACAGGCCCTCTATCTAGCCAACTATCCCACCATGAGAGACAGGCCCTCTATCTAGCCAACTATCCCACCATGAGATACAGGCCAACTATCCCATCTAAGGCCAACTATCCCACCATGAGAGACAGGCCCTCTACCCACCATAGAGACAGGCCAACTATCCCACCATGAGAGACAGGCCCTCTATCTAACCAACTATCCCACCATGAGAGACAGGCCCTCTATCTAGCCAACTATCCCACCATGAGATACAGGCCCTCTATCTAACCAACTATCCCACCATGAGAGACAGGCCCTCTATCTAACCAACTATCCCACCATGAGAGACAGGCCCTCTATCTAGCCAACTATCCCACCATGAGATACAGGCCCTCTATCTAACCAACTATCCCACCATGAGAGACAGGCCCTCTATCTAACCAACTATCCCACCATGAGAGACAGGCCCTCTATCTAACCCCCAACTATTTCACCATGAGAGACAGGCCCTCTATCTAACCAACTATCCCACCATGAGAGACAGGCCCTCTATCTAACCCCCAACTATTTCACCATGAGAGACAGGCCCTCTATCTAACCAACTATTTCACCCAACTGAGAGACAGGCCCTCTACCCAACTAACCAACTATTTCACCATGAGAGACAGGCCCTCTATCTAACCAACTATTTCACTAGCCAACATCCCAATGAGAGACAGGCCCTCTACCCAACTAACCAACTATCCCACCCCCATGAGAGACAGGCCCTCTATCTAGCCAACTATCCCACCATGACTATTTCCCCACCATGAGAGACAGGCCCCTCTATCTAGCCAACTATCCCACCATGAGAGACAGGCCCCCAATCTACCTAACCAACTATCCCACCATGAGAGACAGGCCCTCTATCTAACCAACTATTTCACCATGAGAGACAGGCCCTCTATCTAGCCAACTATTTCACCATGAGAGACAGGCCCTCTATCTAACCAACTATCCCACCATGAGAGACAGGCCCTATCCCTACCTAACCAACTATCCCACCATGAGAGACAGGCCCTCTATCTAACCCCAACTATCCCACCATGAGAGACAGGCCCTCTACCTAAGACCAACTATCCCACCATGAGAGACAGGCCCTCTATCTAGCCAACTATCCCACCATGAGAGACAGGCCCTCTATCTAGCCAACTATCCCACCATGAGAGACAGGCCCTCTATCTAACCAACTATCCCACCATGAGAGACAGGCCCTCTATCTAGCCAACTATCCCACCATGAGAGACAGGTCAGGCCCTCTATCCCACCATAACCAACTATCCCACCATGAGAGACAGGTCAGGCCCTCTATCTAGCCAACTATCCCACCATGAGAGACAGGCCCTCTATCTAACCAACTATCCCACCATGAGAGACAGGCCCTCTATCTAGCCAACTATCCCACCATGAGAGACAGGCCCTCTACCTAACCAACTATTTCACCATGAGAGACAGGCAGGCCCTCTATCTAGCCAACTATCCCACCATGAGAGACAGGCCCTCTACCTAACCAACTATCCCACCATGAGAGACAGGCCCTCTATCTAGCCAACTATCCCACCATGAGAGACAGGCCCTCTACCTATCCCACCAACTATTTCCCACCATGAGAGACAGGCCCTCTACCTAACCAACTATCCCACCATGAGAGACAGGCCCTCTAGCCTAACCAACTATCCCACCATGAGAGACAGGTCAGGCCCTCTATCTAGCCAACTATCCCACCATGAGAGACAGGCCCTCTACCCAACTATCCCACCATGCCAACTATCCCACCATGAGAGACAGGCCCTCTACCTAACCAACTATTTCACCATGAGAGACAGGTCAGGCCCTCTATCTAGCCAACTATCCCACCATGAGAGACAGGCCCTCTACCTAACCAACTATTTCACCATGAGAGACAGGTCAGGCCCTCTATCTAACCAACTATCCCACCATGAGAGACCGGTCAGGCCCTCTACCTAACCAACTATCCCATCGTGAGAGACAGTGATGGAGTAGGAAATAAAGAGTCATTTAACGGTGGACGATGAGGTCATGATGGAAGAGTCATATAAAGCTGGATGCAAGAGGTCATGATGGAAGAGTCATTTAAAGCTGGATGAAGAGGTCATCATGGAAGAGTCATATAAAGCTGGATGAAGAGGTCATCGTGGAAGAGTCATATAAAGCTGGATGCAAGAGGTCATGAAGGAAGAGTCATTTAAAGCTGGATGTAAGAGGTCATGGATAGACAGTTTTTTGGACAGTAATCTCCTGAGTGTTTGAAAGATGAATGATGGTAACAGACCGCTAAAGACCCAGACTGTTCCTCAATTCATCATGTCTTTATCTCATGGAACTACCCTCTATACTTCTTGGTCTTCAGAGATTCACTTTCACAGGTGAGAAACAGGCCCAGTGTGGAGCCTGGGACATGTTTAACACCTCAGTACAGAGTAGCACAGCAACTCATTCACACCACAGTTCCACTGTGGTAAAACAACTAATTCACACCATAGTACCAGAGTGGTAAAACAACTCATTCGCACTAGAGGTCTTCATGGGTCCAAAAATTTGGACCCATACCGAAATCGACCTGGGGCTTTTCCACCAGGACCCGAGGACAATCACACCCGATCCGATCGAAGTGAGGGAAGCAGCAGAAAAGTCATTTTTGTTTGTTTTTTTGTTTAGTTTTTTTGTGTGAATTTTACCCCTTTTTCTCCCCAATTTCGTGGTATCCAATTGTTGTAGTAGCTACTATCTTGTCTCATCGCTACAACGATCGAAAGTCATGCGTCCTCCGATACACAACCAAACCAAGCCGCACTGCTTCTTAAACACAGCGCCATCCAACCCGGAAGTCAGCCGCACCAATGTGTCGGAGGAAACACCGTGCACCTGGCAACCTTGGTTAGCGCGCACTGCGCCCGGCCCACCACAGGAGTCGATGGTGCACGATGAGACAAGGATTTCCCTACCGGCCAAACACTCCCTAACCCGGACGATGGTAGGCCAATTGTGCGTCGCCCCACGGACCTCCCGGTCGCAGCCGGTCACGACAGAGCCTGGGCGCGAGCCCAGAGTCTCTGGTGGCGCAGCTGGAGCTGCAGTACAGTGCCCATAACCACTGCGCCGCCCAGGAGGCCAGAAAAGTCATTTTTTAAGCTACTTTATTGACTGGAGCTGATAAAACACGAGGGAAGGGAGATATGTTCCGCCCTACCAGGAGGGGGATGGGCCGTACTGTGAGTGACATGGGTAGCAGGGAGTGAGATATGAGACACAGCAACCCACCAACCAAGCCGACTCATTACTAGTAGCTGCCATAGCTAGGTCATTCATCATCCAATACGATTATGTAGTACCTCTGTATCAAACCGGGGGAAGCTAGTTAAGCGTGCTAACGTTGTCTAGCTAGGCTAATTGAGGCTGCAGTGCATGCCCCAAAGCCTCCCGCCCCAAGCCCAAAGCCGCCCACCCCAAGCCCCAAAGCCGCCCGCCCCAAGCCCCAAAGCCGCCCGCCCCAAAGCCCCAAAGCCGCCCGCCCCAAAGCCCATGATTCCGCCTGCAATCTAAATTCACACTTCCTCCTCAGCTGCCTGGCAAACATCGCTGGGGCAACGGCAGCATCTGCGGCCTCTACAGAGAGGGCAGTGTAAGGTGGGTAGGAAGAGGATGCTATCTGGGTGTTAGACTGGGGAGAGGATGGGCCAGGGGGCTTGTTAAGACACGGACAGCCATTGGCCAGACAGCCCTCCAACCAACTGCCCACTGATGTAGCATTGTGATCGACATCAATATCATCACCAGCACCAGACAGCCCTCCAACCAGCTGCCCACTGATGTAGCATTGTGATCGACATCAATATCATCACCAGCACCAGAGACCCATCACAACCAACTGCCCACTGATGCAGCATTGTGATCGACACCAATATCATCACCAGCACCAGAGACCCATCTCAACCAACTGCCCACTGATGTAGCATTGTGATCGACATCAATATCATCACCAGCACCAGAGACCCATCTCAACCAACAGCCCACTGATGTAGCATTGTGATCGACATCAATATCATCACCAGCACCAGAGACCCATCTCAACCAACAGCCCACTGATGTAGCATTGTAATCGACATCAATATCATCACCAGCACCAGAGACCCATCTCAACCAACTGGCCCTTTAACCTACATACATATACACTAAAATGTAAGCTGGTGCTGCAAAACACGACGTTGTGCCGAACACATGGACTCAATTGAATTGGGCTTGGGTAACGGATGGGCAGGGTGCTTGTTTTGGCATGGAGGACCAGACTGGCCAAACCGCACCTTGACGTAGCAATGTCGTCATCACCACCAACAAAAACCAATCTCAACCAGCTGGCCCCAGCATCTTTAGTCGCCCCAGGGTGCATTCTGGGGGAGAAAAACAATTACTTGTGTAGGTTAGAGCAAAAACACCACATGTTGAGTGCCCCCCTCCCAATATCTTTGACCCTGCTGATAATACATTTTATTGAGGAAAAATGTATTTACTATGACTGTGACATGTGGTTGTCCCACCTAGATGTGTTAAGATGGACGCAGCAACTGCAAGTCTCTCTGGGATAACAGCGTCTACTACATGACTAAAATGACACATGTATTTGTTATATAGTCTAATATGTATTAACATGACAAAACAAATACCACTTTTTCTGATCATGGACTCAAATTAACATAAATAAACAACATCTCCAGCCACATTAACATATGTGGAAGTGACGCGGTTCTGTGTTTTGTAGTAAAAAAAAAAAAAAGGTGGAGGAAGATAATTGTTTCCAATGACATCATCCTTTGTGCATCGTGTTATTTTAACCAATTATGAGTAGGCTTTTCCTACTAATTGTCTTCTAACTGGTTGATGATGTCATTGGAAACACTTATCTTGCTCTCTAATAAAGGTGTCATTTTCA
>NC_056441.1:9545441-9577941 GCF_018296145.1 Oncorhynchus tshawytscha | reverse complement strand
AGAACCTGTAGGGGTCATGACCCCTAGATGGTGGGAAAGAATGGCACACAGGGGTCACGCAGGCAGTTGAACCAACTGATTAGCCTTTCTCAATGGCCACCGCTCTAACTCTCTCTTCGGCGCCCGCTGCTTCGATCAGCAGCAAGAGACAGACCGCTGCTGGTGTGAGCCCCGTGTCACTGACTGACCGACTCCCTCGCCCAACACAAACCCAGACCCATAGACAACACCAGGAGCGTGTCTCTCATTAAAAAAGACATACAAACGCACAGACAGACACACACACACACACACACACACACACACATAAAAATCCTCCAAAACACAGCCTGGTACAGCTACCGACCAGCTGACTGTGGTCCTATAAGCCTCTCCCCAGGGGGTCTCTATCTATATTGTGAGAAAATGCAGAAGATACCAGTATATTAATGAGGTGGCAGGCTGCTGCACAGACAAGACTGATCCTGTATCCCACACAGACCTGCCATTGATGTGTGACATTAAAAACATATGACTGATAATCATGGGCTAATGGGACATGAGGAATTTGTAACTACAGTACATGAGGTGATATTTGGACAGTGTAAATGACGATTCAGAGGTTAGCACTAAAAACGAACATTTCACATTACAATGAGAAGAAGTAGGAGTAAGGTCTCTGGTGTTTTTAACCTCTACGGGATCGGTGCCTCCCCCCCACGGGACAGTTGAGCTAACGTACACTAATGTGATTAGCATGACATTTTAAGTAACAAGAACATTTCCCATGACATAGACATATCTGATATGGGCAGAAAGCTTAAATTCTTGTTAATCTAACTGCACTGTCCAATTTACACTAGCTGTTACAGTGAAAGAATACCGTGCTATTGTTTGAGGAGAGTGCACTATTATGAACTTGAACATGTATTAATACACCAATTAGGCACATTTGTGCAGTCTTGATACAACATTTTGAACAGAAATGCAATGGTTCATTGGATCAGTCTCAAACTTTGTACGTACACTGTCATCTAGTGGCCAAAATCTAAATTGCGCCTAGATTCCTAAGTCATATATTGGCCTTTCTCTTGCATTTCAAAGATGAAAAAAAAAAAAAAAAAGATATATACTTATTTTTTTCTTCTGTTATCTTTTACCAGATGCAATGTGTTATATTCTCATGCATTAATATCCACATTTCCACAAATGTCAAAGTGTTTCCTTTCAAATGGTATCAATAATTTGCATATCCTTGCTTCAGGTCCTGAGCTACAGGCAGTACAATTTGGGTATGTAATTTTAGGCGAATATTGAAAAAAATGGGTCCAATCCTTTAAATCAGTATGGCCCTGACTGGATTTGAAGATTAAGATTTAGGAATCCAATCTATTTGGGATGGGTGCTGTTAGAGACTGCTGGAAGACCATAGGCTTAGTGGAGAGACTGCTGGCTGGGCCTCAAAACTGCCTGTTGGGGTGCAGGGTGATGTTGCCCCTAGACACTGATCTGAGGCCCCTAGACGCTGATCTGAGGCCCCTAGACGCTGATCTGAGGCCCCTAGATGCTGATCTGAGGCCCCTAGACGCTGATCTGAGGTCAGTTTTGGTCAGTTTTGGTTCAGGATTGGGAGAGGGAAAGCTGATCCTAAACACAACCTGAACCCTGGAGGGCCATGAAAATCAGCCTGACAACAACAAATTATTATACATTTAAATATGGCAGTGATTAATGCCACAAATCTGATTCAAAACTATGACAGAGACAAATGCCATTATGAATCAGACATCAGATTCAGACTTATCAATATAAACTTATATATATATATATATATATATACACATATAAACACACACATTTGTACCCCTTTTTTCTCCCAATTTCGTGATATCCAATTGGTAGTTACAGTCTCGTTCCATCACTGCAACTCTCCTATGGACTCAGAAGAAGCGAAGGTCAAAAGCCATGCGTCCTCCAAAACATGACCCTGCCAAGCCGCTTCTTTACACACGGCTCACTTAACCTGGAAGCCAGCCGCACCAATGGGTCAGAGGAAACACTGTACACCTGGCGACCGAGGTCAGTTTGCAGGCACCCGGCCTGCCAGAAGGAGTCGCTAGAGCACGATGGGACAAGACAATCCCGGCAGGCCAAACCCTCCCCTAACCCTGACGACGCTGGGCCAATTGTGCGCCACCTCATGTATCTCCCAGTCACAGCCGGCTGTGATACAGCCTAGGATCAAACCCGGGTCTGTAGTGACACCTCAAGCACTGCAATTTATTTTATTACTATTTTACCTTTATTTAACTGCACAAGTCAGTTAAGAACAAATTCTTATTTACAATGACAGCCTAGGAACAGTGGGTTAACTGCCTTGTTCGGGGGCAGAAGGACAGATTTTTTACTTTGTCAGCTCTGGGATTCGATCTAGCATCCTTTCGGTTACTGGCCCAACACTCTAACCACTAGGCTACTTGCCGCAATGCAGTGCCTTAGACTCAGGAGGTCCCTGAGAGAAGTTTTTAATTAAGTTTGACATTGACACCCCATTTACGCTATCCTGCTGACCCCAACCAAACCGTGCTGACTGGTATTTTCTTTACACATTGTCCTGATCAGCTTTTCAGGTTTCAGCAACTATGGTGAATGCCTAACCAGGCCAGCTCAGTACAACTTGTCTTGAAACAGTTGGCTAGTGTGAAAAGCCCTGGAAGAGCTGTAGTCTAAACCAATCACAGTCTCAACACAATCCCAGTCTCAATCCTTGTTCAGGCTGATTTGATCATGCTAACACAATCCCAGTCTCAATCCGGTTTCAGGGAGGTTTGATCATGCTAACACATGTCGTCACTGACTACGGTGAATGCTTAACCAGGCCAGCCCAGTGCAGCTTGGTCTTACCCAACCCCTGACCGTGGCCACTGACCGTGTGAAGTGGTCGATGAGCCTTCCCACCAGCTCCCCGATGCGGTCCTGGTCGGGGCACAGCTCCCCTCTCTGGATGTAGAGAAGAACATCATCCTGGGAGGAAGTGTGTAGCGCCACCATCTGGTCAACGCCTGCAGTGACACTCAGACCTGTTATCTGGGGGAGTAGAAAGAGGTAAGCTACACTCACACACACACACAGGTTCACACTCAGACACATACATACACACAGAGCAGTGGTGTAGTGGTAACACTTCCTGGTACAGTCACAGGTATATAACTCCCTCCCAGGGAACATTTCTGTTTCCACTCTTCATGGCAGTAGGTAGCCTAACGGTCAGCGAATTGGGTACAGTCACAGGACATAGAAGACTGGGTTGAGCAGGAGCTCCCCTCCCCTAGGGGTGGGAGAGCCAAGCGACCAGAGGTGGCAGAACAGATTGCTTGGGTTGGGGTGTAGGGTTTGAGCATAGCCTGAAGGTAGGGAGGGGCAGTTCCTCTTGACCTTCGACTGGAAGCCAGTGGAGCTTATGGAGGGGCGGGGTGCCATGGGAGAATTTAGGAAGGTCGAACACCAGGTGGGCTGCGGCATTCTGGATAAGTTGCAGGGTTTTATGTCGGTCTAGTACTTTACGCTCTCTATCCATGCTGCACGTGTGTGTGTGTGTGTGTGTGTGTGTGTGTGTGTGTGTGTATTAGGGGAGATTAGGTCATGATTAGTGAACCAGTCAGATTTAAACAGAGAGAGAGACAGACAGAGACAGAGAGAGAGAAAGTGTACACACGTGTGAGAGAAAGAGACAGTCGGGTTGGTGCTAAACCTCTTACAGCTGGCAGGATGAATACAAGCAAACATAACACAGGTTAATCCTACAACCAAACAGCCTAGACGTTACTGTACTGCCTATGACCCTGTAGTGTCAGGCCTGTCAAGGCTGGAACAATGGGACTAGGACACCCTGTCCTATCTGTCCTGGCCTGCACTACATAAGACAGGGCTGACCCTGAGCTACATGACCTAGTCCCTGTCATACCTTAACACACAGCGTGGCATCAAGGTGTGCACCCTATTCCCTTATGGTTCTCCATAGGGCTCTGGTCAAAAGTGGTGCGGTTTATAGGGAATCGGCTGGCATTTGGGACACAACACAGACATGGCACAGAATAGTGCAGAGCTAAATAGCCTCGTCCCGGTCATAAGATAACACACAGTACAATATCATAGTCTATGTACAGAACAGTGATGGATGAGGTGGTACTATTCTGTAGTTGGGCGTCATGATTAACAGTGATGAGGTGGTACTATACTGTAGTTGGACGTCATGGTTAACAGTGATGAGGTGGTACTATACTGTAGTTGGGCGTCATGATTAACAGTGATGAGGTGGTACTATACTGTAGTTGGGCGTCATGGTTAACAGTGATGAGGTGGTACTATACTGTAGTTGGGCGTCATGGTTAACAGTGATGAGGTGGTACTATACTGTAGTTGGGCATCATGGTTAACAGTGATGAGGTGGTACTATACTGTAGTTGGGCGTCATGGTTAACAGTGATGAGGTGGTACTATACTGTAGTTGGGCGTCATGGTTAACAGTGGGCGTCATGGTTAACAGTGATGAGGTGGTACTATACTGTAGTTGGGCGTCATGGTTAACAGTGATGAGGTGGTACTATACTGTAGTTGGGCGTCATGGTTAACAGTGATGAGGTGGTACTATACTGTAGTTGGGCGTCATGGTTAACAGTGATGAGGTGGTACTATACTGTAGTTGGGCGTCATGGTTAACAGTGATGAGGTGGTACTATACTGTAGTTGGGCGTCATGGTTAACAGTGATGAGGTTGTACTATAGTGTAGTTTGTCGTCAGAATAGTAGAGATTGAATCCTACAGCCTCTTTCAATTCTAGGCCATGATGAGTTACTGTACAGTACCATGACAACTATTGGTTATATTTACTTCACCTTTATTTTAGCAGTACACTGTAACTACACTGTAATGTTGTGAATCACACAGCAGTTGTGAGCTACTCTCACTTTAAACCAAAATGTGGGTTCAGCTATCCTGTCATTCATACATTCTAAATCAAACCCAAAGTTGAAAGTGATTTACAGTACTTAACCTTACTTTTCAGCCATACTATAGTAAAACAAAGTGATATTGCTCTGGATAACTTCATAACTCAACTGTTTCTTCCCACGGTATGGCTGTGCTTTATCCTAACTGGTGTTCAGCTGTGTTGGTTTTGTTCTATCCTAGCTGGTGTTCAGCTGTGTTGGTTGTGTTCTATCCTAACTGGTGTTCAGCTGCTCATTATGTAATACTGTATAATTAACTGCCTTGTTACCTCAACCTACAGTGTGTTCTGTAACATGGACAGCTTCAGAGTAAAACACACTGTGTGTACAGTAAGTACTGTGGCCCTCTCCCTGACTGACTGTCAATGCAGCACAACACACATCTGTGGAGCATCGTACTGCTCCCCTCCATCATCAGGACCACGAAATGTAGATCAGACACCTTACACTTTCTCCCATCTGCCTCCCTCCTTACCTCCTTCCCTCACTCCTCCCCTCCTTTCCTCTCTCCCTCCTTCCCTCACTGCTCCCCCTCCTTTCCTCTCTCCCTCCCTCCTTCCCTCACTCCTCCTCCTCCTTTCATCTCCTCCCCCTCCCTCCCACTCTCCCTCCTTCCCACTATCCCTCCTTCCCTCCTCCTTTCCTCAATCCTCTCCCTCCTTTCCTCCCCCTCTCCCTCTTTTCCTCCCCCCCCTCCTTCCCACTATCACTCCCCCTTCCCACTCTCCCTCAATTCCTCCCTCCTCTCCCTCCTTCCTCTCCTCTACCATCCTTTCCTCCCCCTCTCTTTCTCCTTTCCTCCCTCCTCCTTCCCAATCTCCCTCCTTTCCTCCCCCTACCTCTCCCTCCTTCGCACCCCCTCCCCACCTCTCTCCTTCACACTCTCCCTACCCCCCTCATTTGCTCTTCCCACTCCCTCCTTCTCCCTCCCCTCCCGCTCTCCTCCCTTCTCCCCCCTTCCCCTCTCCCTGCTTCCCTCAACCTCTGTTCTGGGGTCACTAATTCACACAGACAGACAGAGGCCATTGATCATGAGTACATCCCAAACAGCACCCTATACCCTACATAGTGGATCCTGGTCAAAAGTAGTGCACTATATATGGAAAAGAGTACCATTTTGGACGTATCCCATGTCTGTAAGTAATACCCAGGCAACGGATGTAGGTGGATGTAAAGAGGTAACTCACGGGCTGGAGTAAGGTGGCTTTCACTGGACGGGGCACACTTGAAGAGTATACTCACCACTTCTAGAGGCAGTCTTTTCAACACTTTAAACTGTTTTTTGGGGTCCAGTTTGTAGATATGTTTGTCTGTGATCAGCAAAGCTCGGTCTGAGCTTTTATTGAATCTGTTCATCTGAGAGAGAGAGAGAGAGAGAGAGAGAGAGAGAGAGAGAGAGAGAGAGAGAGAGAAAGATATGTTTTTATTTTGCTCTACAATGGCATCTTTAATGTAGAAATCAGAACTATCATGGATCAAACCAGCCAAAAACAGAAACCAGGACAGATATGTGAACACAAAAAGTCCAAGTCTGGATCTGAAGTTAAAGGTTTTTCCAAAGAGGGAAAGAGAGAGAGACAAAAAGCAACTGAAACTCCTCTTGGCAGTACAATAGGCTAATAGGCAATTAGGTTCATCTCATATGCATACGTTGATACTGTACTCTATATCATCGACTGCATCCTTATGTAATACATGTATCACTAGCCACTTTAACTATGCCACTTGGTTTACATACTTATCTCATATGTATATACTGTACTCGATATCATCTACTGTATCTTGCCTATGCTGCTCTGTACCATCACTCATTCATATATCCTTATGTACATATTCTTTATCCCCTTACACTGTGTATAAGACAGTAGTTTTTTTTGGAATTGTTAGTTAGATTACTTGCTCGTTATTACTGCATTGTCGGAACTAGAAGCACAAGCATTTCGCTACACTCGCATTAACATCTGCTAACCATGTGTATGTGACAAATAAAATTTGATTTGATTTGATTTGATTTGTTTTCATACCTTCCTACAGAATCCAGAGAAGATGACCCGGTTGTACTCATACCTTCCTACAGAATCCAGAGAAGATGACCCGGTTGTACTCATACCTTCCTACAGAATCCAGAGAAGATGACCTGGTTGTATTCATACCTTCCTACAGAATCCAGAGAAGATGACCTGGTTGTACTCATACCTTCCTACAGAATCCAGAGAAGATGACCTGGTTGTATTCATACCTTCCTACAGAATCCAGAGAAGATGACCTGGTTGTACTCATACCTTCCTACAGAATCCAGAGAAGATGACCTGGTTGTACTCGTCTTTGTTCCTGAGCTCTTGGGAGAATAGTATGAAGTTGGAGCTGCTTTGATGACTGTCCCTCACCTGAAATCAAAGACACACATTATGGATGAGTCACACATGGCACACTAGTCTCTTCAAAGTGCACTACTTTTGACCAGAGCCTTGCTTTTTCTTTAACCCTTATTTAACCAGGTAAGTTGACTGAGAACATATTCTCATTTACAGCAATGACCTGGGAAATAGTTACAGGGGAGAAGAATGAGCCAATTGGAAGCTGGGAATGATAAGGTGGCCATGATGATATGAGGGCCAGATTAGGAATTTAGTCAGGACACCAGCGTCAACAACCCTAATCTTACAATAAGTGGCATGGGCCATTTTAGTGTCCACAGAGAGTCAGGACACCCATTTAACATTCCATCCAAAGACAGCACCCTACACAGGACAATGACCCCTTGGGGCATTGGGAAAAAGTTAACATGTTTTTACATCGGAGGAAAGAGCACCTCCTACAGGTCCTCCAACACCACTTCCAGAAGCATCTGGTTTCCCATCCAGGTACCAACCATTAAGCAACCCTGCTTAGCATCAGCAGCAAGCCAACAGTTGGATGCATTGTGGTATGCTGCTGACAATGGAACCTGGTCAAATGTAGTGCACTATATAGGGAATAGGGTGCAATTTGGGATTATGCGATATATTACACTAGCCTGATTCACCATCCTAACCGCTACACTCTCGTTTCGGATGTAATATCAGGACGGTCTAACAAGAATAACATTACATGACCCCGTCTGCCTGCTGCCAGCTGGATAGCATCTCCTCATTAACCAGAACACTGTTCATATAACCTTTCCCGGCCTCTCTCAAACTTATATCAATGATGAGACGAGCAGATCAATCACCACAGCACGATAGAAATTATATTAGATGGTGAATTCAGAGAAGGGTCACGGTTTTTATGGCCGTCTAGTTGTCCTGTACAAGGCTTTTACCCACGTATGTTTGCGGTAAATGTGAATCTTTATATGCATTTTAAGAAATATCAACATGTAAAAGGATACAGTCTAAAGCTCTGTTATTACAGACAATACCTCACCACAGGCTCATGAGAACATTCAGAGATTTAAGATAGGAATGAACTGCATAACAGTATTTCACATTCTGAAGGTTATACGGTGCATTCGGAAAGTATTCAGACACCTTGACTTTTTCCACATTTTGTTACGTTACAACCTTATTCTAAAATTTATTAAATAAAACATTTCTCTCATCAATCCACACACAATACCCCATAATGACAAAGTGAAAACAGGTTTTTAGACATTTTAGCAAATGTACTAAAAATAAAAACCATAAATAACTTATTTACATAAGTGTTCAGACCCTTTGCTATGAAACTCGAAATTCAGCTCAGGTGCATCCTGTTTCCATTGATCATTCTTGAGATGTTTCTACAATTTGATTGGAGTCCACCAGTAAATTCAATTGACTGGACATGATTTGGAAAGACACACACCTGTCTATATACGGTCCCACAGTTGACAGTGCATGTCAGAGCAAACACCAAGCCATGAGGTTGAAGGAACTGTCTGTTGAGCTCCGAGACAGGATTGTGTCTAGGCACAGATCAGGGGAAGGTTACCAAAATAATTCTGCAGCATTGAAGGTCCCCAAGGACACAGAGGTCTCCATCATTCTTAAATGAAAGAAGTCTGGAACCACCAAGACTCTTCCTAGAGCTGGCCACCGGGCCAAACTGAGCAATCGGGGGAGAAGGGCCTTGGTCACACTGACAGAGCTCCAGAGTTCCTCTGTGGCGATGGGAGAATCTCCTAGAAGAACAACCATCTCTGTAGCACTCCACCAATCAGGCCTTTATGGTAGAGTGGCCAGATGGAAGCCCCTCTTTCGTAAAAGACACATGACAGCTCTCTTGGAGTTTGCCAAAAGGCACCTAAAGACTCTGACCATAAGAAACAAGATTCTCTGGTCTGATGAAACCAGAATTGAACTCTTGGCCTGAATGCCAAGCATTACGTCTGGAGGAAACTTGGCACCATCCCTACGGTGAAGCATGGCGGTGGCAGCATCATGCTGTGGGGATGTTTTTCAGAGGCAGGGACTGGGAGACTAGTCAGGATCGAGTGAAAGATGAATGGAGAAAAGTACAGAGAGATCCTTGATAAAAATCTGCTCCAGAACACTCATTGGGGCGAAGGTTCACCTTCCAACAGGACAATGACCCTAAGTACACAGCCAAGACAACGCAGCAGTGGCTTCGGGACAAGTCTCTGAATATCCTTGAGTTGCCCAGCCACAGCCCAGAATTGAACCTGATCAAACATCTCTGGAGAGACCTGAAAATAGCTGTGCAGCGACGCTCCCCATCCAACCTGACAGAGCTTGAGAGGATCTGCAGAGAAGAATTGGAGAAACTCCGTAATTACAGGTGTGCCAAGTTTTTCCTATTTTATTGCATTACAACATGCAATTTAAATTGATTTTTATTTGGATTTCATGGAATGGAATAGTCCAAATTGGTGAAGTGAAAAAAAATATATTTAAAAAAAGTTACAAAATACAAAACTGAAAAGTGGTGCGTACATACAGTATGCATTCACCCCCTTTGCTATGAAGCCCCTAAATAAGATCTGGTGCAACCAATTACCTTCAGAAGTCACATAATTAATTAAATAAAGTACACCTGTGTGCAATCTAAGTGTCAAATGATTTGTCACATGATCTCATAAGTGTCAAATGATTTGTCACATGATCTCATAAGTGTCAAATGATTTGTCACATGATCTCAGTATATATATATATATATATATATATATATATATATATATATATATATATATATATATGAACACACACACACCTGTTCTGAAAGGCCCCAGAATCTGCTACAACACTAAGCAAGGGGCACCACCAAGCAAGTGGCATCATGATAAAAACCAAGGAGCTCTCCAAACAGGTCAGGGACAAAGTTGTGGAGAAGTACAGATCAGAGTTGGGTTATAAAAAAATATATCAGAAACTGAACATCCCACAGAGCACCATTAAATCCACTATTAAAAAATTGAAAGAATTTGGCACCACAACAAACCTGCCAAGAGAGGGCCGCCCACCAAAACTCACGGACCAGGCAAGGAGGGCATTAATCAGAGAGTCAACAAAGAGACCAAAGATAACCCTGAAGGAGCTGAAAAGCTCCACAGAAGAGATTGGCGTATCTGTCCATAGGGCCACTTTAATCTGTACACTCCACAGAGCTGGGCTTTACAGAGGAGTGGCCAGAAAAAAGTCAATTGCTTAAAGTGTTCGCCAAAAGGCATGTGGGAGACTCCCCAAACATATGGTAGAAGGTACTCTGGTCAGATGAGACTAAAATATAGCTTTTTGGCCATCAAGATGAAAACTGTCTAGTGCAAACCCAACACCTCTCATCAACCTGAGAACACCATCCCATGTTTTCCATCGGCAGAGACTGGGAAACTGGTCAGAATTGAAGGAATGATGGATGGCGCTAAATACAGGGAAATTCTTGAGGGAAACCTGTTTCAGTCTTCGAGATTTGAGACTGGGACGGAGGTTCATCTTCCAGCAGGACAATGATCCAAAGCATACTGCTAAAGCAACAGTGGTTTATGGGGAAACATTTAAATGTCTTGGAATGGCCTAGTCAAAGCCCAAACCTCAATCCAATTGTGAATCTGTGGTATGACTTCAAGATTGCTGTACACCAGCGGAACCCATCCAACTTGAAGGAGCTGGAGCAGTTTTGCCTTGAAGAATGGGCCAAAATCCCAGTGGCTAGATGTGCCAAGCTTAGAGACATACCCCAAGAGACTTGCAGCTGTAATTGCTGCAAAAGGTGGCTCTACAAAGTATTGACTTTGGGGGGGTGAATAGTTATGCACGCTCAAGTTAAATTTTTTGTCTTATTTTTTGCTTGTTTCACACCCCTAAAAATATTTAGCATCTTCAAAGTGGTAGGCATGTTGTGTGAATCAAATGATACAAACCCCCCCAAAAATATATTTTAATTCCAGGTTGTAAGGCAACAAAATAGGAAAAATGCCAAGGGGGTGAATACTTTCGTAAGCCACTGTAGCATCATACCCAAGAAGACTCAAGGCTGTAATCGATGCCAAAGGTGCTTCAACAAAGTACTGAGTAAAGGGTCTGAATACTTATGTAAATGTCATATTTCAATTTTTTATTTGTAATACATTTGTAAAAAATTCTAAAAACCTGTTTTTGCTTTTTCAATATGGGGTATTGTGTGTAGATTGAGGATTGTATTTTATTTGAATAAGACTGTAACGTAACAAAATGTGGAAGAAGTCAAGGGGTCTAAATACACTCCGAATGCCCTGTATATAGTGAATGTACAAGTATGTCTGGAATATGGATTGAATGTGTTGAATCGTCTGAAGTGTAAACCAATGGATTGACCATGATAGACTCAGCTTGACCTGATGCAAGGGTCAATGAGATGATGAGATAGAGGAGTAGATCATTGAAAGCAGGAGATTGGGACGTTTGAGACGGTTGTCATAAACAGTTAAGCCTTTGTTGGCTCAGGATATGACATGGGAGGAGGGTGGGGAGGGGGGCAGAAGGGGGTTGAATAAGGTTCTAGGATACGTCTCAAATGGTACCCTATTCCCTATATAGTGCACTACTTTTGACTAGGACCCATTGGACTCTGGTCAAAAGTAGTGCACTATTTAGGGAATAGGGTGCCATTTGGTCTGCACCCTTAGTCACAAGCCACTAGGAGACCAACTGACTGCCTCATTGACTGATTAACATGACCAGCCCTTGTCACGGTACCCAGAGGGGGTCTGTCATGGCTCCAACGACCAAACGTAATTGTATTAACCCTTTAACGAGTCGTGAGTGAGACCCATTAGAATGGGACTGATTGTGACTGCCTTTGACTCAGCCAACCACAATCTGATGGCTTTGTGGTTCATCACACGCATTCCATCCTGCCTGCGATGGATGCTTCCGGAATGATGTCATTGTATCTCCCCTTACGATGTACTGTATACTGGTCTTGGTCAGATGTGTGTGTATGGTGTTGTGTTGTTGTTTCAACATGCGCTCTAGATTTACCTCTTCACTTTCTATGACATACAGTAGATACTCATTCCATTCATCAGGATTTTAGACCAATCAAGACCATGACTAAAATAACATAAACAAGGCATGAGGGTTGAAAGTAATCTTATGTGAGAAGTCTGATTAGTATTTTGTCCCTCATGTAGGAGCGCCAAACAATATTTTTGAAACTGAGTGAAAGTACTGAACATACATGGCCGTGCTGTGTGAGTGACTCACATTAGCCAGGTAGTCTCTCTCCCAGGATCGACCACAGCCCCAGTCCTTCCTCTCCCCATTCAGGGCCCCCAGAGCAGCCACCTTGGCCCGTATTTCCCCCATGTCAGATGGTGGGATATTCTTCACTATCTGCCACGCACGCCATCTTGGGACAAACAATGTAAAACACAGAATATATCAAAGATGTTGCAGAGAAAACTTATTTAGGTTATTCCTTTTCATGGTTTATGTGAGTACCTTTTGAATTCTATAAAGATGATCTATATATATATATTGGGCTCCCGGGTGGCGCAGCGGTCTACGGGACTGCATGTCAGTGCTAGAGGCATCACTACAGATCTTGGTTCGATTTAGAGCTGTATCACAACCGGCAATGATTGGGAGCCCCATAGGGCGGAGCACAATTGGCCCAGCGTCGTCCGTGTTTGGGTTATGCCGGAGTAGACCGTCAATGTAAATAAGAATTTGTTCATAACAACTTGCCTAGTTAAATGAAAGAAAATATATATTTATATATAAAGGTGGTTATATACAGTGTATTCAGACCCCTTTACTTTTTCCACATTTTGTTATGTTACAGCCTTATTCTAAAATGGATTAAATAAAAAAAATTCAGTCTACACACGTTACACCATAATGACGAAGCAAAAAACAGGTTTTTAGAAATGTTTGTAAATGTATTAAAAGTGAAAAAATTAAATATAAAATTCTCTACAGATCCTCAGTCCCTGCCGCTGAAAAACTTCCCCACAGCATGATGCTGCCACCGCCATGCTTCACCGTAGGGATGATTCGAGGTTTCCTCCAGACATGATACTTGGCATTCAGGCCAAAGAGTTCCATCTTGGTTTCACCAGACCAGAGAATCTTAAGTGCCCAAGCAGGGTGGCTTCCGTCTGGCCACTACCATAAATGCCTGATTTGGAGAAGTGCTGCAGAGTTGGTTGTCCTTCTGGAAGGTTCTCCCATCTCCACAGAGGAACTCTGAAGCTCTTTCAGAGTGACCATAGGGTTCTTGGTCACCTCCCTAACCAAGGCCCTTCTCCCCCGATTGCTCAGTTTGGCCAGTCGGACAGCTCTAGGAAGAGTGTTGGTGGTTCCTAACTTCTTCCATTTAGGAATGATGGAAGCCACTGTGTTCTTGGGGACCTTCAATGCTGCCCACATTTTTTGGTACCCTTCCCCAGGTCTGTGCCTCGACACAATCCTGTCTCAGAGCTCTATGTACAATTCCTTTAACCTCATGGTTTGGTTTTTGTCAACTGTGGTACCTTATATAGACAGATGTGTGCCTTTCCAAATCATGTCCAATCAATTGAATTTACCCCCAGGTGGACTCCAATCATATTGTAGAAATATCATCTCAAGGATGATCAGTGGAAACAGGATGCACCTGAGCTCAATTTCTAAACTCATAGCAAAGGTTCTGAATATTAATGTAAATAAGGTATTTCTGTTTTTGAAAATGTCTTAAAAACTTTTTTCACTTTGTCATTATGGGGTATCGTGTGTTAGATTGCTGAGTATTTTACTTATCTAATCAATTTTAGAATAAAGCTGTAATGGAACAAAATATGGAAAAAGTCAAGGTGTCTGAATACTTTCCGAAGGTCCTGTAGATGGTATATCTATATAAAGATGGTCTGATGTTTTGTATCTGTCTATAGTGAAGAAAAGAAGTATGACAAAACATAAACGCAGACTCCTTCCACACACACGTGCACACGTACTCACGCACGCACACACACACACGTAAGCACGCACAAGTACACACACACACCAATGACAGCCTCTCTTACTGTAGTTAGGATGAACTTTGATGTCCCAAGGGGGAAATTGTTTTAGACACACAGTACTGATGTATATAAAATGGACACATTACACACTCAGCTTCTGCACATTCTATTTATCTGTGTGGGGGTTACCATGGGGACTGACTGACCTGCGGTGCAGCTTCTGCGTGATGCTGTGGAATTGTGTGAGGGCTGCTGGTGGTGTGGGCCACTCCACGCTTTTCCCATAGTCAGCCATGTTGCATACGTTGGCGAAGCGTCGCGCCACCTCCCAGAAGTGGACCTTGACCTTGTAACGCTTGTAGCAGCCCATGATGACAAAGATGGCGCGCATCCGCCGGCAACGCATCCTCGCCAGCGCCCCGCGCCACACCTGGTGGGGAGAGGGAGGGAGGGAAGGAAGGGGGGGAGGGGGGAGGGGGAGGGGGAGGGAGGGGAGGGAGGGAGGGAGGGGGAGGGAGGGAGGGAGGGGGAGGGGGGGGGGGGGAGGGAGGGAGGGAGGGAGGGGAGGGGCGGGAGGGAGGGGGAGGGAGGGGGGGGAGGGAGGGAGGGGGGAGGGAGGGGGGGGAGGGGGGAGGGAGGGGGAGGGAGGGAGGGGGGGGAGGGAGGGAGGGGTTATAGAAACTGAAACATGTTCAAATGTCCAAGAGGTCCCCCTCACAAGCTATCTTATTGAAGTGGTGAGTTGAGAAAAAGGTGCTAAAAATATTACAGTACATGAGTCAAGACACTCAAAAACACTACAGTACATGAGTCAAGACCCTCAAAAACACTACAGTACATGAGTCAAGACACTCAAAAACACTACAGTACATGAGTCAAGACCCTCAAAAACACTACAGTACATGAGTCAAGACACTCAAAAACACTACAGTACATGAGTCAAGACACTCAAAAACACTACAGTACATGAGTCAAGACCCTCAAAAACACTACAGTACATGAGTCAAGACCCTCAAAAACACTACAGTACATGAGTCAAGACCCTCAAAAACACTACAGTACATGAGTCAAGACCCTCAAAAACACTACAGTACATGAGTCAAGACACTCAAAAACACTACAGTGCATGAGTCAAGATACTCAAAACACTACAGTACATGAGTCAAGACACTCAAAAACACTACAGTACATGAGTCAAGACACTCAAAAACACTACAGTACATGAGTCAAGACCCTCAAAAACACTACAGTACATGAGTCAAGACACTCAAAAACACTACAGTACATGAGTCAAGATACTCAAAACACTACAGTACATGAGTCAAGATACTCAAAAACACTACAGTACAAGAGTCACTAGGGAGAAAGAAGGGTGTCAGGCAAACTAGCCGGCAACACTTCAGGGGCCCAAATGGCACCCTATTCCATGTATAGTGCACTATGGGTTCTGGTCAAAAGTAGTGGACTATATAGGTAATGGGGTGCCATTTGGGAAAAATCGAAGTCTTTCCAGAGACCGTCAGGGCTTCTTTTCCACTTAGAGAAGCGCCTCGGCTGCAGATTGACCCGGATGAATCTCTTCCCAAAAGGCAACCTATTCCCTATATACAGTAGTGTACTACTTTTGACCAAGAACTATATGGCTCTGGTAAAAAGTAGTGCACCGTATAGGGAATAGGGTGTTATTTGGGACTCAATCCCTGGAGTGGGTCACAGAGAGAAAAGCAGGGTATTTATTTCACAATTGCAGAGAAAGAAGAGAAGAAAAAATGATAAATTAAATGGTATGTAATGATGGTTCTGATTGCATTCATTATCCCAGTTATTGTAATCAGAGCTTTCTCCACTTGACTAGGCAGATTAATTAATCACATTGGGTAGAATATGACTTCGTCTGAAATGGCACCATGTTCCCTACATAGCGCACTACTTACTCAAAAGTAGCGCACTAGATAGGGAATTGTGTGCCATTTGGGATTCGACCTATGACTGGGACCCAAATCATTGTCGAGCTGAAGACAAATGAAAGGCAGAGGTCTTAGTAGGAGGCTGCTGCTGTGTGGTTCAGATTGTGACGGCAAACTGTCGATGGGGGTTTTAATTAGGACTAGCTGCAAACAGGAAAAAGGACATTCTCATCTAAGTAGCTTAAAATCCAGGATAAAAGCCATAGTATTAACTGTAGAGTCACTGAGAACAAGGGCTTGTTCAATAGGAACAAACAGAAGAAAACATTTGAAACAGAAAATGAAAATGAGCCTTCTCACTGGACAGATCCAGAAGTATTACATCCTTTGCTTCAGAACATTTTCTCCTGCTTTGTCTCTACTGAACACGAGCCAGGTTGTAATCTCGACTTTTACCATCACCACAGCCTCGGGCCATTAGAAGAGATTACCTTCTGTAGGAAGAGCACCAGGACAGGGATGAGAGCGGCTCTCTCCTGCTCCAGGGTGAAGAGAGACTTTGGCGTTCGCACAAACAGCTTGGTATGTCCATACGCGACGTCATCCTGGAAACCATGCTGCGTGACAATAGCCTCCACTGCCTCCCTGTCTGTTCCCATCAGGTGGTTGGGCCAGGTGTACTCACAGGTCATCTTATACCTACAGGCCACACAGGAGGGGAGAAGAAGACTTCATGATACAGGAAGTTGTGTTTTTGACATAATATAGGATTGGAGTAGCGTAGTCCCAAGATCTGTGCTTTTACCAACTACAATGCTTATTGGCATGACAACGAGTGACAAGGAGTTGGTCTGATAGCACAAACAGACAGGCACTCAGGCTAGGAATCGACATTGGACAGATTCAAATCATTCCATTATACACATGGTTAGAACACAGACAGTCATACAAAGCTTGTTATTCACATAACGTGTCCGAATGTCATTGCATTCATGGACATTGACTTTAATTCCAGAAGAATGACTCATTCTTAATGTAATGCTTTCTCCCCAATGACTTTTGACCTCAGGGTATGCATGACCTCTGACCTCTGTAGGAAGCGTGTGTAGGCTTGGCGGTAGGCGAACCCTGCTCTCCGCACTCTGACGTTCTCCAACAGGCCCAGGTACGCCACCTGGTGTTGGCAGCGGGCATCGTCAAACAGCGCGGGAGACTTCATATCATTTGGCTTAATACAGCGAACATAGTACGGCTCCTGCAACACACAGAGTAGTGGAACAGTCATACGGTAGTCATATAGGCTCCTGCAACACATAGAGTGGTAGAACAGTCATACGGTAGTCATATAGGCTCCTGCAACACACAGAGTGGTGGAACAGTCATACGGTAGTCATATAGGCTCCTGCAACACACAGAGTGGTAGAACAGTCATACGGGGGTCATATAGGCTCCTGCAACACACAGAGTAGTGGAACAGTCATACGGTGGTCATATAGGCTCCTGCAACACACAGAGTAGTGGAACAGTCATACGGGGGTCATATAGGCTCCTGCAACACACAGAGTAGTGGAACAGTCATACGGGGGTCATATAGGCTCCTGCAACACACAGAGTAGTGGAACAGTCATACGGGGTCATATAGGCTCCTGCAACACACAGAGTAGTGGAACAGTCATACGGGGTCATATAGGCTCCTGCAACACACAGAGTAGTGGAACAGTCATACGGGGTCATATAGGCTCCTGCAACACACAGAGTGGTAGAACAGTCATACGGTAGTCATATAGGCTCCTGCAACACACAGAGTAGTGGAACAGTCATACGGTGGTCATATAGGCTCCTGCAACACACAGAGTAGTGGAACAGTCATACGGTGGTCATATAGGCTCCTGCAACACACAGAGTAGTGGAACAGTCATACGGGGGTCATATAGGCTCCTGCAACACACAGAGTAGTGGAACAGTCATACGGTGGTCATATAGGCTCCTGCAACACACAGAGTAGTGGAACAGTCATACGGTGGTCATATAGGCTCCTGCAACACACAGAGTGGTAGAACAGTCATACGGTAGTCATATAGGCTCCTGCAACACACAGAGTGGTAGAACAGTCATACGGGGGTCATATAGGCTCCTGCAACACACAGAGTAGTGGAACAGTCATACGGTGGTCATATAGGCTCCTGCAACACACAGAGTAGTGGAACAGTCATACGGTGGTCATATAGGCTCCTGCAACACACAGAGTGGTAGAACAGTCATACGGTAGTCATATAGGCTCCTGCAACACACAGAGTGGTAGAACAGTCATACGGTAGTCATATAGGCTCCTGCAACACACAGAGTGGTAGAACAGTCATACGGTGGTCATATAGGCTCCTGCAACACACAGAGTGGTAGAACAGTCATACGGGGGTCATATAGGCTCCTGCAACACACAGAGTGGTAGAACAGTCATACGGGGGTCATATAGGCTCCTGCAACACACAGAGTGGTAGAACAGTCATACGGGGGTCATATAGGCTCCTGCAACACATAGAGTGGTAGAACAGTCATACGGTGGTCATATAGGCTCCTGCAACACATAGAGTAGTGGAACAGTCATACGGTGGTCATATAGGCTCCTGCAACACACAGAGTGGTAGAACAGTCATACGGTGGTCATATAGGCTCCTGCAACACATAGAGTAGTGGAACAGTCATACGGTGGTCATATAGGCTCCTGCAACACATAGAGTGGTAGAACAGTCATACGGTGGTCATATAGGCTCCTGCAACACATAGAGTGGTAGAACAGTCATACGGGGGTCATATAGGCTCCTGCAACACACAGAGTAGTGGAACAGTCATACGGTGGTCATATAGGCTCCTGCAACACACAGAGTAGTGGAACAGTCATACGGGGGTCATATAGGCTCCTGCAACACACAGAGTGGTAGAACAGTCATACGGTAGTCATATAGGCTCCTGCAACACACAGAGTGGTAGAACAGTCATAAGGTGGTCATATAGTGTACATAATGTAATATTGGTAGGTAGCCAGTAGTTAAGAGTGTTGGGGCAGTAACTGAAAGGTTGCTGGTTCGAATCCCTGAACCAGCAAGGTGGAAAAAATCTACCGTTATACCATTGACATAATAGGTTTCTTCCTAGGTTCTGGCCTTTCTAGGGAGTTTTTCCTAGCCACCGTGCTTCTACACCTGCATTGCTTGCTGTTTGGGGTTTTAGGCTGGGTTTCTGTACAGCACTTTGAGATATCAGCTGATGTACGAAGGGCTATATAAATACATTTGATTTGATTTGATTGAGCAAGGTAGTTATCCCCCAACAACAACTGCTCCCCAGATGCCAATTAAGGCAGCCCCCCCCCCACACACACACACATCTCTCTGATTCAGAGGGGTTGGGTTAAATGTGGAGGACACATTGTCGTTGAAGGCATTCCATTGTACAATTGACCAGGTATCTCCCCTTAACAGTCATAATATGATATGTTATATTATACTCTACTCGGGACGGCGCTTCCACACTCACAAATAGACAAGTCCAAAAGCAATATAGTGTCAGACAGGAGAGAGACTAGTTGGCTCGGTTAGACAACTTTCTAGAGATCAGACTGTACTGTACTCAGAGGTGCATAGCCATGCCATAGAGGACTGCATATGGCTTGTGAAATGATGCAGAAATACATCCCAAGCAACATCTATCTATTAGAATATCAATGCATCATTAAACTCTAGCTCTGCCAAACTCACAGTGACTGTGATACAGTGAGAAACTATTCAACTGTGAAAATGTCATATTATAATACTAAAGCTTTTAGTGCACCGACAGTGGTTATGACCCAAATTACACCCTATTTCCTATGTAGTGCACCACGTTGTACCAGAGCACTATGGGAACAGGGGGCCATTTTGGGAGGCAACCATTATCTGTTTTCTCTGTTTTTAAGTGTTCTGTTATTTATTATGCATCCCCATTTGCTGTTGCCAAGGCAGCAGCTTCTCTTCCTGGAATCCAAGCACATGAGTCAGGGAATCCAGGTTGACATAATGTCCAACACATCTTCAAAATCTGAGCAATTAGGTCCTGCTTAGTTTCCGTTCATCCATCGTCATCAATTAGGTCATGCTTAGTTTACGTTCATCCATCGTCATCAATTAGGTCATGCTTAGTTTACGTTCATCCATCCGTCATCAATTAGGTCCTGCTTAGTTTACGTTCATCCATCCGTCATCAATTAGGTCCTGCTTAGTTTCCGTTCATCCATCGTCATCAATTAGGTCATGCTTAGTTTACGTTCATCCATCCGTCATCAATTAGGTCATGCTTAGTTTACGTTCGTCCATCCGTCATCAATTAGGTCATGCTTAGTTTACGTTCGTCCATCCGTCATCAATTAGGTCATGCTTAGTTTACGTTCGTCCATCCGTCATCAATTAGGTCATGCTTAGTTTACGTTCATCCATCCGTCATCAATTAGGTCATGCTTAGTTTACGTTCGTCCATCCGTCATCAATTAGGTCATGCTTAGTTTACGTTCGTCCATCCGTCATCAATTAGGTCATGCTTAGTTTACGTTCGTCCATCCGTCATCAATTAGGTCATGCTTAGTTTACGTTCGTCCATCCGTCATCAATTAGGTCATGCTTAGTTTACGTTCATCCATCCGTCATCAATTAGGTCATGCTTAGTTTACGTTCGTCCATCCGTCATCAATTAGGTCATGCTTAGTTTACGTTCATCCATCCATCATCAATTAGGTCATGTTTAGTTTACGTTCAGCCATCCGCCATCAACTACCAGAGTACCTGGGGGTACCTTTGTACCCCCCCACACACAGACAGGCATCGCTACAAGAGCAGGACATCCCAAACAGCAGAAAATGTCACAAAGTCTCAGTCAGGGACAGCCAGGTGGGTGGGTGATGCTCTGTGTGTGCGTGTATGTATGTGTGTGTTGTGTTGCTTCCCTCTCTTCTCCTGCTCTGAGCACTGACAGACAGACAGACAGACAGACAGACAGACAGACAGACAGACAGACAGACAGACAGACAGACAGACAGACAGACAGACAGACAGACAGACAGACAGACAGACAGACAGACAGACAGACAGACAGACAGACAGACAGACAGACAGACAGACAGACAGACAGACAGACAGACAGACAGACAGGGATTAATGCCCTACCAAACTAACTCTAGCTAGCTCCCAACACAAAGGGCACTTTATTATGTGGTCCCATTCACTTACACACACATTCTCTCTCCATCATAATCCCTGAAAGGTTGTCAGCATCTGACTGACCTCTCAAAAACAGACATTGTTTTATCTTGTCTGACACATAAACGTTATCCATATTTCTAGGAGCCGGTTGATTTGGCCAGCTGTTAGAGTCACAGGTGTGGCTAGTCCACAATGTCCGGAGAGAGAGAGGTAAAGCTCATATTATTATTTAGAACTAGGTCAATGAAAACCATGGAGAGTGACAGAGGAGGGTAAAAACACACGCAGACAAAGAATCGCCTCCGGTGGACTTGATGTTCCTTCCGTTGCATAGCAACAAGGATATGTCTTCTTTCACCCGAAAAGTTTGGAGGAGAGTTTTATTATTTTTTTCACCAAAATCCGATAGTGAAAGCCCAGAAGAACACCAAGTATCTCTCTACTGAAGAATTGCCCTCATGTTTGTTTGGTTTATTTCAACCAGAAACCAACCATTGAGTAACCAATCAGCACTAACCTTGCAGCTCAGTTTTTCCACTAGAGCCACAATGGAGTTCTTGAAGAGGGTGGCTGCCGTCAGGGGTCGCTTGGTGACCTCTGTGATGCTCAGCTGACCATCAGGCCACATCTCCTTCATCACAGGGTTGGAACTACAGCACGAGAGAACAGAGAGAGAGAGAGTGTGAGGGGGGGGCGGTGAGAGAGATGTGAAGAGATACATAGATATAGAGATGGAGGGAGGTTATCAGAACGAACACAGGCTCAAAATAGTGAAAAGAGGGTTTGAACAGCTGAACGAAAGACAGGAGAGAGTACTGAAAAAACAGAATTAAGTAGGAAGGAGAGGAGAGGAGAGGAGAGGAGAGGAGAGGAGAGGAGAGGAGAGGAGAGGAGAGGAGAGGAGAGGAGAGGAGAGGAGAGGAGAGGAGAGGAGAGGAGAGGAGAGGAGAGGAGAGGAGAGGAGAGGGAGAGGGAGGAGAGGAGAGGAGAGGAGAGGAGGAATTAATTTCCCGAGCTGTCAAGGAGTTTCTAATTTTGTAAAGTGTGTGTGTGTGTGAACGAGGCACTGCATTTGACACCTGTTAAACATGAGCCTCTTGAAATCTTGGAAGAGGGGGTCCTTGTTCTTGTCCAAAAAGCCCTCGACAGAGTACCTGAAATAGACAGACAGAGAGATGTAAGAGTGAGAGAAATAGAGCGTGAGCCAGAGAGATAGAGCCAGAGAGATAGAGCCAGAGAGATAGAACCAGAGAGATAGAGATAGAGCCAGAGAGAGTGTGAGCCAGAGAGATAGAGCCAGAGAGATAGAGCCAGACAGAGCGTGAGCCAGAGAGATAGAGCCAGAGAGAGCGCGAGCCAGAGAGATAGAGCCAGAGAGATAGAGCCAGAGAGATAGAGCCAGGAGAGATAGAGCCAGGAGAGATAGAGCCAGAGAGATAGAGCCAGAGAGATAGAGCCAGAGAGATAGAGCCAGGAGAGTGCGAGCCAGAGAGATAGAGCTAGAGAGATAGAGCCAGAGAGAGCGCGAGCCAGAGAGATAGAGCCAGAGAGATAGAGCCAGAGAGAGCGCGAGCCAGAGAGAGCGCGAGACAGAGAGATAGAGCCAGAGAGATAGAGCCAGAGAGATAGAGCCAGAGAGATAGCGAGCCAGAGAGCGCGAGCCAGAGAGATAGAGCCAGAGAGCGACAAAGGGAGGTAATAAAAACGGAAACAGGCTCAAATGTACTCAAGGCCCCTACAACAGAACTTACTGAAGTGGCAAGTTAAAAACACTACAGTACATGAGTCATGACACAACCATAAGTAACACAGAAACAGTACATAAGAGTGGCTATTGAAGAGGTCCTCATTAGTTCCTCATTAGTTCTCATGTCCCCTCACCTAACAGTAGACTATAGGGCTCTGGTCAAAAGTAGTGCACTAACACTGCCCCATAGGGCTCTGGTCAGAAGTAGTGCACTAACACTGCCCCATAGGGCTCTGGTCAAAAGTAGTGCACTAACACTGCCCCATAGGGCTCTGGTCAAAAGTAGTTCACTAACACTGCCCCATAGGGCTCTGGTCAAAAGTAGTGCACTAACACTGCCCCATTGGGATCTGGGCAAAAGTAGTGCACTAACACTGCCCCATAGGGCTATGGTCAAAAGTAGTGCACTAACACTGCCCCATAGGGCTCTGGTCAAAAGTAGTGCACTAACACTGCCCCATTGGGATCTGGTCAAAAGTAGTGCACTAACACTGCCCCATAGGGCTCTGGTCAAAAGTAGTGCACTAACACTGCCCCATATAGGGCTCTGGTCAAAAGTAGTGCACTAACACTGCCCCATAGGGCTATGGTCAAAAGTAGTGCACTAACACTGCCCCATAGGGCTCTGGTCAGAAGTAGTGCACTAACACTGCCCCATAGGGATCTGGGCAAAAGTAGTGCACTAACACTGCCCCATAGGGCTATGGTCAAAAGTAGTGCACTAACACTGCCCCATAGGGCTCTGGTCAAAAGTAGTGCACTAACACTGCCCCATAGGGCTCTGGTCAAAAGTAGTGCACTAACACTGCCCCATAGGGATCTGGGCAAAAGTAGTGCACTATGTAGGGGAAAGGGTGTCCTTTGGGACACTACATTGCCAGCACCATCCCTTCTACACAGATGTAACACTTCTCTCTCAAATGAGTGAGGGAGACTTCAGGCACAAGCTTAGAATGATAGTCCCAGCACATAGTAGGATTGTAAACTTGGCAAACTGACACATTTCAAGGGCTTACATTTGAGAAACAGGAGAACATTGTGTTTTGAAAGAGTGAGTTGAACCACGCACCACGATATTTGACACAACTGTGTCAGGACTAGTTAGGAATAAACTAACTTAAAATATGGATGCATGGCGCAACCTGATTACATAAAATGACATGCTGTTTCACTGGATTAGAGCCCCAGATGTGACAGGCTTAACCCTCAAACACACACACACGGCTCCGACATGGTACTGTGCCTGTCTGTCTCTCCCTGTCTGTCACAACTGGACAGAGAGGCAGATGAAGTGTTAGTACGACAGATGTATTCCTGAGGCTGATGGAGGCTGATTTGCGTGTGTGTGCGTGTGCGTGTGTGTGTGTGTGTGTGTCTGTGTGTGTGTTTGTGTGTGTCTGTGTGTCTGTGTGTGTGTGTGTGTGTGTCTCTCAAAACCACCTAACCAGATTCCAGGAACCTCTCTAGAGAGAGCACAGTGCTGGCGGCATGGCGTCACACAGTTGCTGCGGATTGGACGGTCCTACATTCATGCTGCGAACAGCTCGTTCCATCTCATCCCAAAGATGCCTCCTGCCTGTTAGCTTGCACCATTCTTGCCATTCTCCTTTGACCTCTCTCATCAACTGACTGGGTGTTTTCTTGTTTGTCGCACCATTCTCTGTAAACCCTAGACATTGTCGTGGGAGGGACAAAGTAGGTCAGACCTGGAGGAGGGCACGGGATTGGGGGGGGGGGACATGGCAGGGTATATTTAGCACGAGTAGGAGGTGGGATGGGGAGGGGAGTGGGATGATGGATGGACGAACGTAAACTAAGCATGACCTAATTGATGACGGATGGACAAACATAAACTAAGCATGACCTAATTGATGACTGTCACGAGAATTATGTTCTCGATGTTCATAACCCAATTCAATTAAACTACTCGGTCTGCAACCTAGAATATGTAAGATACTGGTTGAATAAAACAGACAAAGACCAAGCTAAAATAGTCAAAATGTTTATTCACGAGAGCGCTGGTTCGTTGTACAAAACCATTCATTTTATACTAGCTCCTTATGCACAAACTCACACACAAACAGACTCCTTACGCACATACTTTCACACACAAACAGTAGGTATCCTACGCACATACTGTCTCACTACCCAGCCGACAGAGATTAGGGAGACCTTGGGACCTTGAGACGTACTCCCTGTCCTCTCCCAAATCTCTAGTCAGGTCGACACCTAATTTTGCACAGACAGTCTGTGTTTAAGATACTATAAAGATATACCCTAATTCTGACTAAAACTACACTCACAGATATATAATTTCACTGACTACTCCATTTCATACAATTATATGGTTTCAGGGTGGAATATTAGAATCATTCATTTAAACATATGACGGATGGGTGAACGTAAACTAAGCATGACCTAATTGATGATGGATGGATGAACGTAAACTAAGCATGACCTAATTGATGATGGATGGATGAACGTAAACTAAGCATGAACTAATTGATGATGGATGGATGAACGTAAACTAAGCAGGACCTGATTCATGACGGATGTGTTGGACATTATGTCAACCTGGATTCCCTGACTCATTACTACTGGACTCGTTCATGATTACCACTGGTCGAGGCTTAGCTACATGACTATTTCTGAGGGGAAATAGTCTTCTCTCTCCCTAAACTTGACGGCAAAATAGATCCTGCAAAACCACAGTGTTAGCCAATGGAAGACCCTGGTACTGGATAAACACACATTGTCAGCCAATGGAAGACCCTGGTACTGGATAACAGTCTGGTCTACTCCCTTGTCTCTCCCACCCTCCCTTCCCCTCTGTCTTCCTCAGAAAGACTATGTCCTGCTATTTCTAAAATTGAGGTCAGCACACGTTTTAAATTTAGGTCCTGAAATACTTATGCCAACAGTGGTAGCCAAGGCACTAGGAACTGGTACTGGGTTGGCTACTTTTACCTATACTTACTCCCCTTGACTTTTCATCCACTCAACATTGATCTTGACCTTTGACATGTGACCTTTCCTGTGTTTCCTGTGTCATCATAACCTTTCACCTGTTGAACCACCATGACAGCCTTAAATCATCTGGGGTGAAGGAGATTAGCAGTAAATGAGATTAAAGTAGATGAGATTATAGTAAATGAGATTATAGTAAATGAGATTATGGTAAATGAGATTATAGTAAATGAGATTATAGTAAATGAGATTATAGTAAATGAGATTATAGTAAATGAGATTATAGTAAATGAGATTATAGTAAATGAGATTATAGTAAATGAGATTATAGTAAATGAGATTATAGTAAATGAGATTATGGTAAATGAGATTATGGTAAATGAGATTATGGTAAATGAGATTATAGTAAATGAGATTATAGCAAATGAGATGATAGTATTTGAGATTAAAGTATTTGAGAATAAAGTAAATGAGATTATAGTTAATGAGATTATAGTAAATGAGATTATGGTAAATGAGATTATAGTAAATGAGATTATGGTAAATGAGATTATAGTAAATGAGATTATGGTAAATGAGATTATAGTAAATGAGATTATAGTAAATGAGATTATAGTAAATGAGATTATGGTAAATGAGATTATAGTAAATGACATTATAGCAAATGAGATGATAGTATTTGAGATTAAATTAAATGAGATTATAGTAAATGAGATAAATGAATGAGGTAAAAGCATAGGTAAGCATAGGTAAGCATAGGTTAGCATAGGTAAGCATAGGTAAGAAAGCATGTGACTCACGTGACGTCTCCAGCGTAGTGGCGGATACGGAAATCTCTGTGGAACTCCATGGTCTTGTCTGAGGGCGCGAGCTAAAATGTAGATGACATCATCATAATTATGAGCGCCATCAACATCAATATTGTCATCAGTATCATCGTCATTATCTTCGTCATGATCATTATCGTCATAATTATCTTCGAGATTAGCATCATTATCGTTGTCAGTATGATCATTATCAACCTCATTATCTTCATCATCATCATCATCAACGTCATTCCCATCATCACAGTTACTCTGTAATATAGGCTGGCAGAGGGAGATCCAATCATATCTTAAAGCCCTCGTGCAGTCTTTATATTTTGACTTTTAAATCATCAGTGTACGTCTAATGAATAACTGTGTTTATTTAATCAACTCCAAAATATATTTTTATAATTTATTTCCCTGAGCCTCCTTTGGCCCTTGGAATAATGTGGGTGTTAGGAACGTGTGGGTGTTAGGAAACAAATATGAATACATTTATACACACAGCCTTGATTGGTTGATAGGATGATCTAGAGCACACCCTGTTGCCAAGATGAACAGTCATTGGTCTATTATAATCAGATCACATTGTGACGTCATGAAGTAGGCTCAAAGTTCCAACCCATCTGAACAGGCTGAAATTCCATTATGTTTTTTCAAACAGCTTTTACACAAAAAGAGCATTATCATAATTTTCACCATTTCAGAGTGTAGAAATACAATTAAAAACTAATAGAAAATATTGTTTTTCACTGCACTAGCCCTTTAAATGACACCTCTCTCATACTGTATCTCTCACACAGATCTCTTCAACGAACACAGAAGGAAGTATTTTATAGTACAGTTGGCAGTATGTCGAACATTTAGACCCACTACCATTGGATGTTACGGTGTGTCTCAGTGCTTTCAATAAACTCTTGCTGTCTGATGAAGGATAATGAAACTATAAGAGTACAAACAACAGGAAACCCCTGCTCTCTACTGAACATCCAGTGTAACTGCACTAACATCACTAATATCACACCAGTGGGGGTTAAAACCATTCTCTAACCAGCCATTGATCCTGATTGGAGAGTTGCAGTATAATGATAGTTAAACCAGCCATTGATCCTGATGGGAGAGTTGCAGTATAATGACAGTAAACCAGCCATTGATCCTGATGGGAGAGTTGCAGTATAATGACAGTAAACCAGCCATTGATCCTGATGGGAGAGTTGCAGTAAACCAGCCATATCCTGATGACAGTAAACCAGCCATTGATCCTGATGGGAGAGTTGCAGTATAATGACAGTAAACCAGCCATTAAGTCC
Source organism: Oncorhynchus tshawytscha (assembly GCF_018296145.1). NCBI lineage: Eukaryota > Metazoa > Chordata > Actinopteri > Salmoniformes > Salmonidae > Oncorhynchus > Oncorhynchus tshawytscha. Next base: position 9,549,590 of record NC_056441.1, on the reverse strand, counting down.
TGATGGGAGAGTTGCAGTATAATGACAGTAAACCAGCCATTGATCCTGATGGGAGAGTTGCAGTATAATGACAGTAAACCAGCCATTAAGTCCTGATGGGAGAGTTGCAGTATAATGACAGTAAACCAGCCATTGATCCTGATGGGAGAGTTGCAGTATAATGACAGTAAACCAGCCATTGATCCTGATGGGAGAGTTGCAGTATAATGACAGTAAACCAGCCATTAAGTCCTGATGGGAGAGTTGCAGTATAATGATAGTTAAACCAGCCATTAATCCTGATGGGAGAGTTGCAGTATAATGACAGTAAACCAGCCATTGATCCTGATGGGAGAGTTGCAGTATAATGACAGTAAACCAGCCATTGATCCTGATGGGAGAGTTGCAGTATAATGACAGTAAACCAGCCATTGATCCTGATGGGATGGGAGAGTTGCAGTATAATGACAGTAAACCAGCCATTAAGTCCTGATGGGAGAGTTGCAGTATAATGACATTAAACAAGCCATTGATCCTGGTGGGAGAGTTGCAGTATAATGACAGTAAACCAGCCAGTAAGTCCTGATGGGAGAGTTGCAGTATAATGATAGTTAAACCAGCTATTAATCCTGATGGGAGAGTTGCAGTATAATGACAGTAAACCAGCCATTGATCCTGATGGGAGAGTTGCAGTATAATGATAGTTAAAACAACCATTAAGTCCTGATAGGAGAGTTGCAGTATAATGATAGTTAAACCAGCCATTGATCCTGATGGGAGAGTTGCAGTATAATGACAGTAAACCAGCCATTGATCCTGATGGGAGAGTTGCAGTATAATGATAGATAAACCAGCCATTGATCCTGATGGAAGAGTTGCAGTATAATGACAGTAAACCAGCCAGTAAGTCCTGATGGGAGAGTTGCAGTATAATGATAGTTAAACCAGCCATTGATCCTGATGGAAGAGTTGCAGTATAATGACAGTAAACCAGCCAGTAAGTCCTGATGGGAGAGTTGCAGTTTAATGATAGTTAAAACAACCATTAAGTCCTGATAGGAGAGTTGCAGTATAATGATAGTTAAAACAACCATTAATCCTGATGGGAGAGTTGCAGTATAATGATAGTTAAACCAGCCATTGATCCTGATGGGAGAGTTGCAGTATAATGACAGTAAACCAGCCATTGATCCTGATGGGAGAGTTGCAGTATAATGACAGTAAACCAGCCATTGATCCTGATGGGAGAGTTGCAGTATAATGACAGTAAACCAGCCATTGATCCTGATGGGAGAGTTGCAGTATAATGACAGTAAACCAGCCATTGATCCTGATGGGAGAGTTGAGGTATAATGATGACAGTAAAACAGCCATTGATCCTGATGGGAGAGTTGCAGTATAATGATGACAGTAAACCAGCCATTGATCCTGATGGGAGAGTTGCAGTATAATGATGATAAACCAGCCATTGATCCTGATTGGGATGACAGTAAAAAACAGCCATTAAGTCCTGATGGGAGAGTTGCATAATGATGACAGTAAAACCAGCCATTGATCCTGAGAGTTGCAGGACATAATGATGACAGTAAAACAGCCATTGATCCTGATGGGAGAGTTGCAGTATAATGATGACAGTAAACCAGCCATTGATCCTGATGGGAGAGTTGCAGTATAATGATGATAAACCAGCCATTGATCCTGATGGGAGAGTTGCAGTATAATGATAGTTAAACTAGCCATTGATCCTGATGGGAGAGTTGCAGTATAATGATAGTTAAACCAGCCATTGATCCTGATGGGAGAGTTGCAGTATAATGACAGTAAACCGGCCATTGATCCTGATGGGGGAGTTGCAGTATGATGATGGTTAAACGAGAATGACATCTTTTATTGAGGTAGATGAAGGATTCTGAACCTCTTAGCATGATTCAAGTTTTGGGGTTTTAGTGTAATTTGCAGAAGGGGTTACTCCTTGGTTAACACGGTAGTTATATAGGGAGGGACACAGTGGTTATATAGAGAGGGACACGGTGGTTATATAGGGAGGGACACGGTGGTTATATAGGGAGGGACACAGTGGTTATATAGGGACATGGTGGTTATATAGGGAGGGACACTGTGGTTATATAGGGAGGGACACAGTGGTTATATAGGGACATGGTGGTTATATAGGGAGGGACACTGTGGTTATATAGGGAGGGACACGGTGGTTATATAGGGAGGGACACGGTGGTTATATAGGGAGGGACACTGTGGTTATATAGGGAGGGACACAGTGGTTATATAGGGACACAGTGGTTATATAGGGACACGGTGGTTATATAGGGAGGGACACGGTGGTTATATAGGGACACGGTGGTTATATAGGGACACAGTGGTTATATAGGGACACAGTGGTTATATAGGGACACGGTGGTTATATAGGGACACGGTGGTTATATAGGGACACGGTGGTTATATAGGGACACGGTGGTTATATAGGGACACGGTGGTTATATAGGGACATGGTGGTTATATAGGGACACGGTGGTTATATAGGGAGGGACACAGTGGTTATATAGGGACACAGTGGTTATATAGGGACACGGTGGTTATATAGGGACACAGTGGTTATATAGGGACACAGTGGTTATATAGGGACACGGTGGTTATATAGGGACACAGTGGTTATATAGGGACACGGTGGTTATATAGGGAGGGACACGGTGGTTATATAGGGACACGGTGGTTACATAGGGACACAGTGGTTGTATAGGGACACAGTGGTTTTATAGGGACACGGTGGTTATATAGGGAGGGACACGGTGGTTATATAGGGACATGGTGGTTATATAGGGACACGGTGGTTATATAGGGAGGGACACAGTGGTTATATAGGGACACAGTGGTTATATAGGGACACAGTGGTTATATAGGGACACGGTGGTTATATAGGGACACAGTGGTTATATAGGGACACGGTGGTTATATAGGGAGGGACACGGTGGTTATATAGGGACACAGTGGTTATATAGGGACACAGTGGTTGTATAGGGACACGGTGGTTATATAGGGACATGGTGGTTATATAGGGAGGGACACAGTGGTTATATAGGGACACAGTGGTTATATAGGGACACAGTGGTTATATAGGGACACAGTGGTTATATAGGGACACGGTGGTTATATAGGGACACAGTGGTTATATAGGGACACGGTGGTTATATAGGGATGGACACGGTGGTTATATAGGGACACGGTGGTTATATAGGGACACAGTGGTTGTATAGGGACACGGTGGTTATATAGGGACACGGTGGTTATATAGGGACACAGTGGTTGTATAGGGACAAGGCTATCGGAAAGTAAAGGAAAGCTGGAGGTAATTGTGTTTACAGTTCAAAACAGTTTATTCTGTTTGAGGCAGTGCTGTTCTGACCCACCTTGCGAGAGGTGTAGTGGGGGTGTTGGCCCAGCTTAGCATCCATACTCTCCAGGCAGACAGTGTCTGTCACCTTCCCCACAGAGAGACAGGCCTCGTCCAGCACAGAGATGATGCCTTTATGGGGCTGTTCCACCAGATCCACGATGATCTGGTTGTTAAAGTAGTCAATCTGGGAACACATGGGGGGAGAGGAACTGTTAAATGTTTGTTTATGAATACTGCATGTGCTGGGTGGTGTGTTTGTGGAGTGTGTATGTTTGGAGAGAGAGGGGGTGGGGAGAGAGAGAACAGGGAGAGAAAGACTGTGTGTGTGTGTCAGTCCGTCTGTGTGTGTCAGGGCCCATGCGTTTGCTTGCTTGTGCGTGTCCGCCACTCAATTGCTGCCAGATACCCTCTCTCCGGTACTCACATGCTGCCAGATTATACCCTCTCTCCGGTACTCACATGCTGCCAGATTATACCCTCTCTCCGGTACTCACATGCTGCCAGATTATACCCTCTCTCCGGTACTCACATGCTGCCAGATGATACCCTCTCTCCGGTACTCACATGCTGCCAGATGATACCCTCTCTCCGGTACTCACATGCTGCCAGATGATACCCTCTCTCCGGTACTCACATGCTGAGATGATACCCTCTCTCCGGTACTCACATGCTGCCAGATGATACCCTCTCTCCGGTACTCACATGCTGCCAGATGATACCCTCTCTCCGGTACTCACATGCTGCCAGATGATACCCTCTCT
>NC_056441.1:9527941-9540441 GCF_018296145.1 Oncorhynchus tshawytscha | reverse complement strand
GAGTCCATCGTTCACACAGCCCCACAGTGTCAGATGGTGTGTTAGCTAGCTCAAAGAGAAGATAAATGCAGCGGTCATCATGGGCCCCCAGGTGAGCCATTCATTATCAGAATCAGAACAGGGTGTAATTCACAGGACCATCTATTCATGGACTCACTCTCTCTCATGTCTCTGTTTCACCACCTTGATCAAACATTTATGTTCAAGTATGAAATGGAAAGTAGAAAGTGAATAACTTTTCAAAAGAAGTTCACAGAAACAGACACATACTGTATTAAGCGTATTCCTTGACTAAAAAACATGTTTAATCTCCACTGAACGTGCTTTCTAGTCCAGGACAAGGCTTAATCTATGTCTGGTAAACTGGCCCTATAAATCTGCTTTTAAAGTAACTACCCAGTGTTACCAAATTTCCATGACCTATGACCTATAATTACTCACAATATGAGTGAAATAGTTTTCTCCCAGAACATTTAAATAAGGCATGTTAATGCAGCTTTGCTGTGTTAGAATGGTGTGGGTGTGTACCGGTCATTCAATTATTAATACGAGTAGACCGCTGATTGGCCAGCCCATCCTCATGTAGACCGCTGATTGGCCAGCCCATCCTCCTGTAGACCGCTGATTGGCCAGCCCATCCTCATGTAGACCGCTGATTGGCCAGCCCATCCTCCTGTACACCGCTGATTGGCCAGCCCATCCTCCTGTAGACCGCTGATTGGCCAGCTCATCCTCCTGTAGACTGCTGATTGGCCAGCTCATCCTCCTGTAGACCGCTGATTGGCCAGCCCATCCTCATGTAGACCGCTGATTGGCCAGCTCATCGTCCTCTAGACCGCTGATTGGCCAGCTAATCCTCCTCTAGACCGCTGATTGGCCAGCTCATCCTCCTATAGAGGGCTGATTGGCCAGCTCATCCTACTATAGACCGCTGATTGGCCAGCTCATCCTCCTCTAGACCGCTGATTGGCCAGCTCATCCTCCTATAGACAGCTGATTTGCTTTTCTCTAATTTATGTTTTGGCCACAAATACGAGTATAGGATGAGTCAACAACAATATTTGGATATGCGCTAACCCTTTACACTCAGGGGGAATTAGCCAAAATGGATATGGCCAAATGTAAATGTTTCTTAAAGAGAAAATATGAAAATGCATAAGCATAGTTGGACTTGAAAGGGTTTGGAGATTCTGGGAAAACTATTAGATCAAAGGAGTCATGAGTGCATTCAGGTACGTGTTCCTCTGCAAATGTTCTTCACAATAAACAAACATAGGCTCACTGTGTTCAGAACAACCCAGGGTATGACGTGATCTTGTAGCTGTACGTCAAACATAGGCTCATTGTGTTCAGAACAACCCAGGGTATGACATGATCTTGTAGCTGTACGTCAAACATAGGCTCATTGTGTTCAGAACAACCCAGGGTATGACGTGATCTTGTAGCTGTACGTCAAACATAGGCTCACTGTGTTCAGAACAACCCAGGGTATGACGTGATCTTGTAGCTGTACTCAAACATAGGCTCATTGTGTTCAGAACAACCCAGGGTATGACGATGATCTTGTAGCTATGACGTGATCTTGTAGCTGTACGTCAAACATAGGCTCATTGTGTTCAGAACAACCCAGGGTATGACATGATCTTGTAGCTGTACGTCAAACATAGGCTCATTGTGTTCAGAACAACCCAGGGTATGACGTGATCTTGTAGCTGTACGTCAAACATAGGCTCATTGTGTTCAGAACAACCCAGGGTATGACGTGATCTTGTAGCTGTACGGCAAACATAGTGATCATGAACATTGACACTGTATTTGACATGAGTTATATGACATGGAAATGTTAAGTGCATATTGGACTCAGCGGGTGTTTGGCTTGCTTGTATGACATCAAAGCGGCATTTATTATAATCCTCAATATCTTATCTTTCAAAATACATAGTCCTTTTAATTTACAGCATTTCCCTCACTCACAACTAAAAGAAATTGCAAAAGTTGCCCAATTACCAGGAGGGATGAGGGGCAACTTCTTGTCGTGTGCAAAACGTCTGTCAGTCAAAACCCATACAGAGCTGTGATGTCATTTATAGCATGTTACTGTACAGCCACTGAGCTGTGATGTCATTTATAGCATGTTACTGTACAGCCACTGAGCTGTGACGTCATTTATAGCATGTTACTGTACAGCCACTGAGCTGTGACGTCATTTATAGCATGTTACTGTAGTTACTGTATGTTTTACATGTTACAGCCACTGAGCTCTGATGTCATTTATATTTATAGCATGTTACTGTACAGCCACCTTGTTCGTCATTTATAGCATGTTACTGGCCTTATCATTTATAGCATGTTACTGTACAGCCACCTTGTTCTAATTTATGGCCTTATCAGTGCCCAGATCTGGTATTTTCGAACAGTCTACGGGTTAACAGAATATTAACTTAAGCTGTCCAATCAAATCTCTTCTCCTAAGTCCCTTCCTTGACTCCAAGTCAAGGTCCAATCACTGTCTGTCTCTCACCATCCCGTCCAATCATGTTGTTCTCACCTTCTCCAGTAGGTAGTTGTTAATATGGCCGCCGGTAGGGTCGCCGTTGAAGTTGAAGTTGATGTCCATGTACTTCCCAAAGCGGCTGGAGTTGTCGTTGCGGTTGGTCTTGGCGTTACCGAAGGCCTCCAGCACACAGTTGGACTTCAGAAGAACATTCTTGACACTGTGTCACAGGGGAGAGTGTGGTCATCATGGATAACAGCAATAGCAGATGACAATGTGTCCCAAAGATTGAGAAGAGAGGAAGAGAAAGAGGTGAATAAGAAGTTCTTCCATTGTCCATTTTTTTTTCCATTGTCAATGTGCAGGGGTACCAGTACTGAGTCAATGTGCAGGGGTACCAGTGCTGAGTCAATGTGCAGGGGTACCAGTACTGAGTCAATGTGCAGGGGTACCAGTACTGAGTCAATGTGCAGGGGTACCAGTACTGAGTCAATGTGCAGGGGTACCAGTACTGAGTCAATGTGCAGGGGTACCAGTACTGAGTCAATGTGCAGGGGTACCAGTACTGAGTCAATGTGCAGGGGTACCAGTACTGAGTCAATGTGCAGGGGTACCAGTACTGAGTCAATGTACAGGGGTACCAGTACTGAGTCAATGTGCAGGGGTACCAGTACTGAGTCAATGTGCAGGGGTACCAGTACTGAGTCAATGTGCAGGGGTACCAGTACTGAGTCAATGTGCAGGGGTACCAGTACTGAGTCAATGTGCAGGGGTACCAGTACTGAGTCAATGTGCAGGGGTACCAGTACTGAGTCAATGTGCAGGGGTACCAGTACTGAGTCAATGTGCAGGGGTACCAGTACTGAGTCAATGTGCAGGGGTACCAGTACTGAGTCAATGTGCAGGGGTACCAGTACTGAGTCAATGTGCAGGGGTACCAGTACTGAGTCAATGTGCAGGGGTACCAGTACTGAGTCAATGTGCAGGGGTACCAGTACTGAGTCAATGTGCAGGGGTACCAGTACCGAGTCAATGTGCAGGGGTACCAGTACTGAGTCAATGTGCAGGGGTACAAAGTAATTGAGGTAGATATGTACATTTAGGTAGGGGTAAAGTGACTAGGCAACAGGATAGATAATAAACAGCAGTTTCCAGTTGTCAGGGATACAGTGTTTTCAACCTAACTACCGTTTCCTCTGTAAAAAGGATGTGGGGATTCAGCTCCGGCGACTTTTTTCACCTGCTACGTTATGTTAATGCAGATAGTCCATGTATCTATTTGGTGAACTATTTAGCAGTCTTATGGCTTGAGGGTAGAAGCTGTTCAGGGTCCTGTTGGTTACAGACTTGGTGCATTGGCACCATTTTTCCGTGCGGAAGCAGAGAGAGCAGTCTATGACATGGATGGCTGGAGTCTTTGGCAATTTTTAGGGCCCTCTGACACAGCCTGGTATAGAGGTCATGGATGGCAGGGATCCCAGCCCCAGTGACGTATGCACCACCCTCTGTAACGCCTTGCGGTCGGATGCCAAGCAGTTGCCATACCAAGCAGTGATGCAGTTGGTCAAGATAGACTCAATATTTAAAAAATAATAATTATTGAACCTTTAATTAACTAGGCAATTCAGGTAAGAACAAATTCTCAATGGTGCAGCTCGGAAAAAAATTGAGGATCTGATGGCCCATGCCAAATCTTTTCAGCCTCCTGAAGGGGAAGAGGCGCCATCTTGTCTTCTTCACGACTGTGTTAGTGTGTGTGTGGATCATGTTATTTCCTTAGTGATGTGGACACAGAGGAACTTGAAGCTCTTAACCCGCTCCACTACAGTCCCGTCGATGTGGATGGGGGCGTGGCTCTGCCCTCCGTTTCCTATAGTCCACGATCAGCTCCTTTGTCTCGCTGACGTTGAGGGAGAGGTTGTTGTCCTGGCACCTCCTCCCTATTGGCTGTCTCTGACCTCCTCCCTATAGGCTGTCTCTGACCTCCTCCCTATAGGCTGTCTCTGACCTCCTCCCTATTGGCTGTCCCTGACCTCCTCCCTATAGGCCTCCTCCCTATAGGCTGTCTCTAACATTCTGACATTGCCACTGATGCAGTATATGCTGTATGTCTTTCCAGAATCTCCACTCTAACCCAGTCAAATATATAGTGTTATTTAACAGGGGACAAGGGAGCCTCTTCAGAACCTTCTGAACCCAGCGACACCTCCTGGTTGACCTTTAACACGGATGACTCACCTCTCGACCTCTGCTCTCTGGCTGGGGTTGGTGATGGCTGCGATGTACTGCATGATGTATTTGCTAGCCTCTGTCTTTCCGGCGCCACTTTCTCCTGGGACACACAGACAGCTCACAACATCTACATGTATGTAGCAGTTCATGTACATTACTAGCAGATTTTGCAACCAGATATAAATTAGTAGATATACAGTACCAGTCGAAAGTTTGGACACATCTACTCATTCAAGGGTTTTTATTTATTTTTTACTATTTTCTACATTGTAGAGTAATAGTGAAGAAATCACAACTAGGAAAAAAACACATATGGAATCATGTAGTAACCAAAAAAGTGTAAAACAAATCAAAATATATTTTATATTTGAGATTCTTCAAAGTTGCCACCCTTCGCCTTGACAGCACACTCTGGGCATTCTCTCAACCAGCTTCACCTGGAATGCTTTTCCAACAGTCTTGAAGGAGTTCCCACATATGTTGAGCACTTGTTGGCTGCTTTTCCTTCACAATGCCGTCCAACTCATCCCAAACCATCTCAATTGGGTTGAGGTCGGGTGATTGTGGAGCCCAGGTCATCTGATGCAGCACTCTATCACTCTCCTTCTTGGTCAAATAGCCCTTACACAACCTGGAGGTGTGTTGGGTCATTGTCCTGTTGAAAACAAATGATAGTCCCACTAAGCTCAAACCAGATGCGATGGCGTTTCTCTGCAGAATGCTGTGGTAACCATGCTGGTTAAGTGTGTCTTGAATTCTAAATAGATCACTGACAGTGTCACCAGCAAAGCGCCCCCACAACATCACACCTCCTCCTCCATGCTTCACGGTGGGAACCACACATGCAGAGAGCATCCGTTCACATACTCTGCGTCTCACAAAGACACGGTGGTTGGAACCAAAAATCTCAAATTTGGACTCTTCAGATTTCCACCAGTCTAATGTCCATTGCTCGTGTTTCTTGGCCAAAGTAAATCTCTTCTTCTTATTGGTGTAATTTAGTAGTAGTTTCTTTGCAGCAATTCGATCATGAATACCTGATTCACACAGACTCCTCTGAACAGTTGATGTAGAGATGTATCTGTTACTTGAACTCTGTGAAGCATTTATTTGGGCTGCAATTTCTGAGGCTGGTAACTCTAACGAACTTATCCTCTGCAGCAGAGTTAACTCTGGGTCTTGCTTTCCTATGGCGGTCATCATGAGAGACAGTTTCATCAAAGTGCTTGATAGTTTTTGTGACTGCACTTGAAGAAAAGTTCAAAGTTTTTGAAATTTTGCTGATTGACTGACATTCATGTCGTAAAGTAGCCTAGTGGTTAGAGTGTTGGACTAGTAACCGGAAGGTTGCAAGTTCAAATCCCCGAGCTGACAAGGTACAAATCTGTTGTTCTGCCCCTGAACAGGCAGTTAACCCCCTGTTCCTAGGCTGTCATTGAAAATAAGAATTTGTTCTTTAACTGACTTGCATAGTGAAATAAATGTAAAATAAAATAATTTTAAAAAAGTAATGAAGGACTTTTGTTTCTCTTTGCTTATTTGAGCTGTTCTTGCCATAATATGGACTTGGTCTTTTACCAAATAGGGCTATCTTCTGTATACCACTGCTACCTTGTCACAACACAACTGATTGGCTCAAAGCATTAAGAAGGAAAGAAATTCCACAAATGAACTTTTATCAAGGCACACCTGTTCATTGAAATGCATTCCAGGTGACTACCTCATAAAACTGGTCGAGAGAATGCCAAGAGTGTGCAAAGTTGTCATCAAGGCAAACAAACGGTGGCTACTTTGAAGAATCTCAAATATATTTAGATTTGTTTCATACACATATGATTCCATATGTGTTATTTCATAGTTTTGATGTCTTCACTATTATTCTACAATGTAGAAAACAGTAAAAAAATAAAGAAAAATCCTTGAATGAGTAGGTGTGTCCAAAACTTTTGACTGGTACTGTACATATTTGCACTTCTACTATATAAGATCATGCGTTGTAAATTAAAGTTTATTTATGGCATGAATCCACCTTAACTTAAGGATCGGACCATTTTTTTCCATTTTCACCAAAAATGACAAAAATATCAGGACCTGAAGCAAGGATATGCATATTCTTGATACCATTTGAAAGGAAACACTTTGAAGGTTGTGGAAATGTGAAATTAATGAAGGAGAATAACACATTATATCTGGTAAAAGATAATACAAAGAAAAAAAACATGAGGTTTTTTGTAATTATTTTCTTATGCAAGAGAAAGGCCATAGTGTATTATTCCAGCACAGGCACAATTTAGATTTTGGACACTAGGTGGCAGCAGGGTATGTGCAAAGTCTTAGACTGATCCAATGAATCATTGCACTTAAAAATGTTAATGTTAAAAATGTTGTATCAAGACTGCCAAATTTGCCAAATTGGTTTATTAATAACTTTTCAAGTTGATAAATGTGCACTCTCCTCAAACAATAGGATGGTATACTTTCACTGCAATAGCTACTGTAAATTGGACAGAGCAGTTAGATTTACAAGAATTGAAGATTTCTGCCAATATCAGGTATGTCTATGTCCTGGGAAATGTTCTTGTTACTTACAACCTCATGCTAATCGCATTTGCCTACTTCAGCTCAACCGTCCCGCGCGGGACCCACCTATCCTGTAGTTAAAGTGTGTCTCTACTGTCAGTCACCAACCATGATGTTACTCTTCATATGACTAATGTAAGCAGGTTGACATTTATTGTCATGAGTCTTATCCTGGAGGCAGAACTGAGTAATTTCCCTTAGATAAGCCAGCTGCAAAGTCTAAATTGGCTATATTGTCTAATTCATGATTTTTTATAAAAATTCTTTAGCTTAATTTAAGGTTAGGGTTAGGCATTAGTGTGGTTAGGGTTAGATTTAAATGCCGATTTTTATGACTTTGTGGGTGTGCCAACTAGGGACCACTCTGCAGAGCTGCCTGCAGAACAACGTTTGTGAAGAAAAACGCTAACCTGCATCAATAGCCCGCTATAAGCACACACAGTAGATGAGGAAACAGGACATTATGAGTTAGTGCAACTAAGAAATGCCCATTTCACCAACAGTAAGTGGAGACCAATACGCATCATGTTCTGGAGAAGTGGGGAACTGATAACCAGTCAGATAGATAGTGACAGACAGAATGGTATGATGATGTTTTCATAAAGTGATTGTGCGCCTCTTTTTGTTATTTATTGAGCAGAACACAGATATTTAGTGAGCAGAACACAGAGATGTTTAGTGAGCAGAACACTGAGATGTTTAGTGAGCAGAACAGAGATGTTTAGTGAGCAGAACACTGAGATGTTTAGTGAGCAGAACAGAGATGTTTAGTGAGCAGAACACAGATATTTAGTGAGCAGAACACTGAGATGTTTAGTGAGCAGAACACTGAGATGTTTAGTGAGCAGAACACAGATATTTAGTGAGCAGAACACTGAGATGTTTAGTGAGCAGAACACTGAGATGTTTAGTGAGCAGAACACTGAGATGTTTAGTGAGCAGAACACAGATATTTAGTGAACAGAACACTGAGATGTTTAGTGAGCAGAACACTGAGATGTTTAGTGAGCAGAACAGAGATGTTTAGTGAGCAGAACACAGATATTTAGTGAGCAGAACACTGAGATGTTTAGTGAGCAGAACACTGAGATGTTTAGTGAGCAGAACACTGAGATGTTTAGTGAGCAGAACACTGAGATGTTTAGTGAGCAGAACACTGAGATGTTTAGTGAGCAGAACACTGAGATGTTTAGTGAGCAGAACACTGAGATGTTTAGTGAGCAGAACACTGAGATGTATAGTGAGCAGAACTGAGATGTATAGTGAGCAGAACAGAGATGTTTAGTGAGCAGAACAGAGATGTTTAGTGAGCAGAACAGAGATGTTTAGTGAGCAGAACACTGAGATGTTTAGTGAGCAGAACACTGAGATGTTTAGTGAGCAGAACACTGAGATGTTTAGCGAGCAGAACACTGAGATGTTTAGCGAGCAGAACACTGAGATGTTTAGTGAGCAGAACAGAGATGTTAAGTGAGCAGAACACTGAGATGTTTAGCCAGATAAGATCCTAACTATCCATTCACCATGCTCTCTGACCCTCTCAGAACCAGCTAACCAAGGTCAAACAGGCTTGCAGGACTAAAGGAGGTAAATTATGATGATTGGAGTGTGAGGTGTTGTGTAACATGGAGTGTGAGACAGACCTGAAACGACGATGCAGGTGTCTTTGGCTCGTCTCTTCATGGCCTTGTACGCAGCGTCGGCCACAGCGTACAGGTGGGGAGGGTTCTCGTACAGCTCCCGGCCGCGATAAGCATTGATGTCCTCCTTCCCGTAGATGTCCATCTGTTTGTAAGGATTGACTGACACCACCCCCTCTCCTATGAAGGTGTAGATACGGGCTTTCTCAAACCTACCAGGCACACAGACAAACACAGAGACAGAGCTGACGTTATTTTAGCTTTTTGAAGTATGGTTTCAGCTTTTTTTTTTTTTTTTTTAAAAGGCTTGAATTTTTACTATCCAAATAGAAATGTAGGAAAACAGAACAAAATCCTTTTGATAAGAATCATTTGTGCCACAGAAAAGCTTCTATGTATAGTCTACACACACTCTAACCACATTCAACAGTAAGGTTCCACCCCATTAACACCTTGCCCGTTGTGGTGAGCGCAATGTTTACACAGCAACAGGGTAGAGGCCATTTCACAGAGAAACACCCTAACGTTAAAAACCCACATATCTGTGCATCTAAACTCAAACCTCCCACCTACTCTCAAAATGGACACACCCACCCCAAAAGTATAGGAATTGACGTGGATGGGAAGTGAGAACAGGAAGCATGGGAAGTGAGAACAGGAAGCATGTACAAATTGTGTCTCAAGAGGAGTCGCTTCCTCCACCTTGTTTAACTTGCCTGGGTATTGATTTTACTTGTGGCACCTATCCTGCTGATTTTAAACCTAATTGCCTATTTCTGTGTGGAAATGTAGGATGTACATCACAAGTTACAATAATCAACTCCATGACCTGCTAAACAAAAATATACATCTATCACAACCTGTGATAACCAACACGGGTACAAACAGTCATTTAGATCATTATACTAAGACTTGGATCTTAGAGTCACTGAAACTGTCTGTGGCAGCCGCTGGTCCTAGTAGTAATTGCCCAAAGCGGACAAATAAAGTTGTTTAAGTTGAATCCTAAGGGGTGTTATTAGAGAAAACTTGTCTTTCTCTTCAACCTTTTTCTATCTGACTGCTCCTGCAGACGTTGCCATGGGGTCAGGCCGGGCCTGATAAAACTAATGGGAACTTCAGGGAATAAAAAATATGGTGTATACACCATCCAGGGCTGAGAACCCTAGCGTGTCTGCTGAGGCCCCTGGCGGGTCTGCTGAGGCCCCTGGCGTGTCTGCTGAGGCCCCTGGCGTGTCTGCTGAGGCCACTGGCGTGTCTGCTGAGGCCCCTGGCGTGTCTGCTGAGGCCCCTGGCGTGTCTGCTGAGGCCCCTGGTGTGTCTGCTAAGGTCCCTGGCGTGTCTGCTGAGGCCCCTGGCGTGTCTCAGGCCCCTGGCGTGTCTCAGGCCCCTGGCGTGTCTCAGGCCCCTGGTGTGTCTGAGGCCCCTGGCGTGTCTGCTGAGGCCCCTGGTGTGTCTCAGGCCCCTGGCGTGTCTGAGGCCCCTGGGGTGTCTGAGGCCCCTGGCATGTCTGAGGCCCCTGGTGTGTCTCAGGCCCCTGGCGTGTCTGAGGCCCCTGGGGTGTCTGAGGCCCCTGGCATGTCTGAGGCCCCTGGTGTGTCTCAGGCCCCTGGCGTGTCTGAGGCCCCTGGCCCTGGCGTGTCTGAGGCCCCTGGCGTGTCTGCTGAGGCCCCTGGTGTGTCTGCTGAGGCCCCTGGCGTGTCTGCTGAGGCCCCTGGCGTGTCTGCTGAGGGCCCTGGTGTGTCTGCTGAGGCCCCTGGTGTGTCTGCTGAGGCCCCTGGCGTGTCTGCTGAGGCCCCTGGCGTGTCTGAGGCCCCTGGCGTGTCTGCTGATGTTTTACTACCACTGTGAAATACTCTTAACTCCTTTTCAACTTCACATTCTGAAGATGACGGAATCGGAGGCTAATTGTTTATATGTGGTTTCTCACTGTCTCAAGGGAAGGCATGTCCCAACTTTACCAAACTTAAAATCTGTCTGTCTGCTTTGGCAATGTGAACACATGTTTCCTATGCCAAGAAAGCCCTTTGAATTGAATTAAGAGAGAGAGATACATAAATAAACAAATATATATATAAATAATGGTCAGGTGCAGCAAAGAAAGACTTGGCCTTAACTGAAAACACAGAACTAACATCCACAACATGTATTATTTATTTATTTACCTTTATTTAACCAGGTAGGCAAGTTGAGAACAAGTTCTCATTTACAATTGCGACCTGGCCAAGATAAAGCAAAGCAGTTCGACAGATACAACGACACAGTGTTACACATGGAGTAAAACAAACATACAGTCAATAATACAGTATAAACAAGTCTATATACCATGTGAGCAAATGAGGTGAGAAGGGAGGTAAAGGCAAAAAAAGGCCATGGTGGCAAAGTAAATACAATATAGCAAGTAAAACACTGGAATGGTAGTTTTGCAATGGAAGAATGTGCAAAGTAGAAATAAAAATAATGGGGTGCAAAGGAGAAAAATAAATTAATTAATTAAATACAGTTGGGAAAGAGGTAGTTGTTTGGGCTAAATTATAGGTGGGCTATGTACAGGTGCAGTAATCTGTGAGCTGCTCTGACAGTTGGTGCTTAAAGCTAGTGAGGGAGATAAGTGTTTCCAGTTTCAGAGATTTTTGTAGTTCGTTCCAGTCATTGGCAGCAGAGAACTGGAAGGAGAGGCGGCCAAAGAAAGAATTGGTTTTGGGGGTGACTAGAGAGATATACCTGCTGGAGCGTGTGCTACAGGTGGGAGATGCTATGGTGACCAGCGAGCTGAGATAAGGGGGACTTTACCTAGCAGGGTCTTGTAGATGACATGGAGCCAGTGGGTTTGGCGACGAGTATGAAGCGAGGGCCAGCCAACGAGAGCGTACAGGTCGCAATGGTGGGTAGTATATGTGGCTTTGGTGACAAAACGGATTGCATTGTGATAGACTGCATCCAATTTGTTGAGTAGGGTATTGGAGGCTATTTTGTAAATGACATCGCCAAAGTCGAGGATTGGTAGGATGGTCAGTTTTACAAGGGTATGTTTGGCAGCATGAGTGAAGGATGCTTTGTTGCGAAATAGGAAGCCGATTCTAGATTTAACTTTCGATTGGAGATGTTTGATATGGGTCTGGAAGGAGAGTTTACAGTCTAACCAGACACCTAAGTATTTGTAGTTGTCCACGTATTCTAAGTCAGAGCCGTCCAGAGTAGTGATGTTGGACAGGCGGGTAGGTGCAGGTAGCGATCGGTTGAAGAGCATGCATTTAGTTTTACTTGTAATTAAGAGCAACTGGAGGCCACGGAAGGAGAGTTGTATGGCATTGAAGCTTGCCTGGAGGGTTGTTAACACAGTGTCCAAAGAAGGGCCGGAAGTATACAGAATGGTGTCGTCTGCGTATAGGTGGATCAGAGACTCACCAGCAGCAAGAGCGACCTCATTGATGTATACAGAGAAGAGAGTCGGTCCAAGAATTGAGCCCTGTGGCACCCCCATAGAGACTGCCAGAGGTCCGGACAGCAGACCCTCCGATTTGACACACTGAACTCTATCAGAGAAGTAGTTG